>NC_067226.1:4952500-5140000 GCF_019924925.1 Ctenopharyngodon idella
CAAGGCTTAAGCCTAGTCTTAGACTTAGTCCTTAAAATATGTCAGTGCCTTTGATTTGTCTCAAGATGCACACCAGTAATGTTTTTTTTCTAAGGCACATTTATAAAAGCTACTTAAATGTCCTAATTGAACTAAGGCTTAATCCTGGCTTAATCTAAGCCCTGTCTGTAAAACCAGGCCCTAATGTACTTGATCTCGCTTTTCATGGGGAGTTATGTATTCACGTATTTGTAGATAAGCCAAATAGGGAGAATACCTGTAGTGTTGTGCAGTGCGATTTTGGAGAATACATGGACTATATATAGAGACTACATGGACTATGTCAGGAGTTCTCAAAGTGGGGTCCGTGGACCCCTGAGGGTCTTCGACCAATAGCCAGGGGGTCCGTGAAATAATTTTCTAAACTGTATTTTCCATTTTTTTTTTTTCTCAGTCATGTTTTTAATAATCTGAAACGTACTGTGACTTATATTTCAAAGTATCTTACATAATGCATTTAATGTCAAATAAGCAAAATGTAGACCGTTCACATATCGCGCCTAAAAACGCGTAGAAAGCGTGGCCGCGTGGCCGCGTCGCTTTCTCCTCCTTTCCACAAGCGCTTGCGCTCCCGTGGCGTCGCTTCCGTTATAAGCGCGCCTGCCACGCGGCTACATTTGAAATAACAAATTTGCGCACACAAAAGACGCGATATGTGAACAGCCCCTAAAAGTAGACACTTAAAGGACTTAGTTCTAATGTCTGTAAGGCAAGTATACAAGTTTCAGTTCATTTTTGTGACATGTTCCATAAAGCAGTTCACAGAGACAGCAGAAATTGCATCCTGTTTGTTTTCTTTATTTTACAAAAGCACAAAGTTGTGTTGTTATTTTGAATGTATACAGAAATAGAGTTTACAGTTTTGAATGATGTCTTACTCTTATCTGTATACATTTTAAGCGGTTTTATTAAATTAAATTTTAAGTGATGTCATCGTCTAGCTCTCCTGAGTTCTCATACAACAGTTATATCTTAATAAAAATAATAATAAACATAATAAATAATAGTTAAGTATGAAAATACATGCGAATATGGAAACAGTTTGATTCTTGCCAAATGAGAGAGGAGCCCAACTCCAGTTTCAGTTTCACTTTAAATAAATTTGTTTAAAATAAATGTTATTTGTAATTAATGCCACTATAATTTGTTTATTTTATAGGCTACTTATATTTTTCATTCTTGTTTTGTTCTGAATACTGATTTAAACCTACTACTTCTGGTGAGATTTACTATCCCATGAGGCCACGGGAGAGGATTTATGAATAGCAGTGAAGTGACACAACTGACGCTGGTCCGTCACATGATAATGACAACATGGCGAATGTAGTACGTCCAGATTACATTCATACTACACACATTCATACTATATATAACATACTTTTAGCACTCACAAAGTATGTACTTATTCAAAGTAAGTACCTACTCAAAAAAGAATGCGATTTCGGATGCAGCCAAGGGGAACTATACGCTTTTCCACTGCGTGGTCCAACTCAGCTTGGCACTTACTTTGGCTCGGTTTCCTTTTCCACTGCAGTTTAGTACTGCTTCAAAGTGGGTGGGATTATAAACTGATCATTATAGTTGCGCTGCCACCTCATCTACTGACCACGATACAGCCATTTCTTTTTCAAGTTGTGTGTGACGGTCATTTAAAGCAAGTCGTTTAAAAAAGTCAAATGATACTGCAGTGGCTGTTGCTGACGATTTAAATCTAGCGGGTTTGGTGTCTTATGTCACAAATCCAATGACGCTGGTAGTGACGATTCTCTCTGACCAATCAGTGATCTGCAGTGTTTACACATTACATTTTAGTATTAGTATGGCTCGCTTGGAACCTCAACTGAGGTGGTACTAAAAAAGTACCAGGTACACTGTACACAGTGGAAAACTCCCCAAAAGTGAGCTGTACCAAGCTGTACCGAGCCGTAGCGCTATATGGAAAATAATAGGGCTGTGTTTAAGTCCAATTTTCTATGCCCTTCCCTCGCTAACTTTCCTCTGTCTCTTTCACTCGGATCTGCCAGAAGTGTGTATGTTGAGTAGACTCGCTCCCTCTGTCAAAATCGAGGGGCTGAGGGTCTGTCCAAATAAACTTCCCTCTTTCACTTGACGAAGTTGAACGCACTTCAAAATGGTGGTGGGAATTCCCCCGAGGGGAAGTGCTTAGGGAAGTTTGCGAATGTATGTCTGAAAGTGGAGTTAAACGCAGTTTCTGTTGGAGAAAAAAAAAAAATCAATAGTATAAACTTTGACTGTGAACATAAGGTAGCTACAAGTATTATGCAAATAAATCTCAACATAATTTATACACTATTATGCGATTCATTCTCAAAATAATACACTAAAGCTGAGCGCGATCTGCTGTGTTGTCACAATCAAGTTGAACTGTGGGATATAGAGCTGCTTGAAGTGTACATCAGAGTAGACTCGCTCCCTAGGTCAAAATCGAGGGGACAAGTGTCTGTCCATATAAACTTCCCTCGTCCACTTCATGAAGTAGAACGCACTTTAAAATGGCGGCGGGGGAAGTGCTTAGGGAAGCTTGCGAGTGCGTGTCTAAAAGTGGAGTGGAACACAGCCCAAGATAACAAAGGAGACAAGGGAAACAGGAACTAAATACACAGGAAATTAACATAAGCACAACAAGACAAAAGAATATCAAAATAAGAGTCCATGAAAACAGACTATTTGCACTTTTATTTATAATATTATATCTATATTATAAATCTATATAATGTTTTTCCTGCAGTGTGACCAATAAATAGAAATGCATAAAAACAAATATTATTAACATGGTAAACTTGAAAGAAATAGTGACCACTAATATTTTTCACTTTTGCATATACATACATTTTAACTTACAATATTAATGTTGAAAAACTTTTCCTGTGCATGTTATTTGTCAGCTCTCCAAGATATTCCAGTAAACCTGAGTCAAGTTTAAATGTATCTGTTATTTATTTGGGTGTGTAGTGGCTCATCCATGTCTCCTGGGCCTGACCTTGCTAACGTCACTGGGCTGCTTTGTTGCTCTTTAACATTTCGGTTTTAATCCCAGCTGTGCTGCTTACATTTCAGACCACAGGGACATTTGATTCATTTACAATGGGGTCCAAACGTCTGATCTATCTATTGTTTTTGTCCATCCATCCATCCTTATTTTACATCATAACTTTTCTGTTTTACATTTTTCAATTTAGTTTTTAGGCTTAAATAATAAAAAAATATTTCGAAATAAAATCTACATTTTCAATGAAATCCATCCATCCATCCATCCGATTTTGTCCTCATTTTGCATCATAATTTTTTTCTTGTATTTTCCTGGGTTAAATAAATTTTGCAGCGTCTCTGACTTTTGGATTTATTCATCTCTTTATTTTTTATTGTTAAATGCTTGTAAATAAATATGGTTATGTATTCGTAATAATCAACAAATGTACGCTTCTTTCAACTACAATCAATCTATAACTGACCGGGATCCTTTTCTTTCTGCTTAATCAATGTTACAGGAGGCAACCTCAGCTTCCACCCCATTGGCCAATGAGCCATCCATCGATGTGGATGACCTGGAGGAGTTCACTCTCAGACCCGCCCCCCAAGGGGTGACCGTGAAATGCAGGATCACAAGAGATAAGAAGGGCATGGACAGGGGCATGTACCCCACCTACTACCTCCATCTGGAGAGGGAGGACGGCAAGAAGGTCAGACACTGAAACACTGATTATTTCTAAAGAGTTTTGGCTTATTTGGAATTCATCATTGTTGTGCACCAGCAGTCAAGGCTAATCAGTGATACTCCATTCCTCCAATTTGCCGAAGTGCTTGAAATGATTGATTCTGATGAAAGGAACCAAATACAGCCCACAAGGAGATTTAGCTAAATGACAATTAACCATAATATTGCTGCACTGGGCAAATTTTTATCCTAACAATATAATCATAAATCACATATAAAAACAATGTGTTCTATGCATCTTATTTACCAAATAAGAATAACACATACAGCCAATGTCTCAATTTCAGCACTCCCTCAGATGGTAAAGATAAAAGCCTGTTTTATTTCCATCCTCAAAATACAGATTGATCATTTTACAGCTGTTTGTTTATTAGTTGTTTATGCCATTCCTCAAAACACAATTATCAAAATTTGGAGTCACTGTCTCAGAATATTTATGTATGGTCTCAATCTCTGATCTTTTTGCTGTCAGTTTTGTGCTGCTGTTCGGTGCCCAATTAAATTCTGTCACACTTTAGGTTTTCCTTTTAGCCGGGAGGAAGAGAAAGAAGAGCAAAACATCCAATTACCTCATCTCCATCGACCCAACTGACCTATCACGAGGTGGCGAGAGCTTTATTGGCAAACTGAGGTATATTTAAAGATGAGTCATCGTGTCATGTGATTCATAAGGTAGCGTAACCTAAATCTGTGCTGTTCTTGTAGAGACAAGAAACACGTGTCTCTTTCTAAACGCTCGACAGGGAGCTTTAATGAGTTTGTGTGCATGTGTGCACTGCTGAACCTATTTAAAACTGTAATTGGTTTCATTGCTGGTGTGCTGGAGTGTCCTCATTTATATGAGGAGTGAGCAGCTGCATGCATGTTGATGTCTGAGTCTCATTACAGTACTTTTAAAAACAAACTTTTGATATTAAATATGTTACAATGCCATAATTCTTAATTAGTAGAAAAATACCTTTCTGTCTTTTTTTTCTTCTTTTGGTTTTGGGGTGAAATATGGCATGGACATATTCTTGGCCGTCTTCGGTAGATTCACCTTTGTTGTGACATGATGCAGTCTTAATTGTGAGAATTTCTACAATAAGTACAATGTCATTCCCACAGATCAAACCTTATGGGTACCAAGTTTACAGTATATGACAGTGGTGTGAATCCAGTCAAGACCACCTCCAGCCTAGAAGCAGGGAATCTACGACAGGAGCTTGCAGCAATCTGCTATGTGAGTTTGGTGTTGGTCAGTGGCCAGCAGAGAGCCAGCACCCAGCCCTGAGGGCACTGGATCGTAGAGCCACAAGCAATGATGAGCCAAGTCTGACCTCTGCTGGTTGATTTATTTTTTTTTTTTAACATAGAAATACCACTGAGAAAGGGAAAACAGCAAGTAAAATGCTTTCAAGTTGATAAATAATTTCTAAGAATTTCACTGAGTCACATGTATATAAACATTGTGGCTAATTTAGATGTGAATGATTGTTTGTCTTCTGTTCTACAGGAAACTAACGTTTTAGGGTTCAAGGGGCCTCGAAAGATGAGTGTCATTATTCCTGGAATGAACATGGACCATGAAAGAGTCTCCATCAGGCCTCGAAATGTGAGTGCAGGGCTTTTTAGAATGGCATAATCCAATAAATAGTCAGCATGAAACAGAAGCAGTGATAGTCTTACAGTCCCTATTGTGATGGGCATTTGAGTAAAACGGCTTCTCGAACAAGAAAAAATGTGGGACGTGATTTGTCCATCAGGAATTAAGTGGGCACAAGATGTGCACGGATAAATCATTTATAATCACTACTGCAATATAGATAGATAGATAGGAAGGAAGGAAGGAAGGAAGAAAGGAAGGAAGGAAGGAAGCACTACCAAAAATAGGTAACACTGTATAATAAGTACTGTTATAAAGTACTTACAAATTGTTAACAGACTATAAGTTTATAGTTAATTGGTAACAATTTAAAATAAGGTTACCTCAAAACTAACTACATTAGTTAACATGAACTAATAATGAACTGCACTTCTACAGCATTTATTAATCTTTGTTAATGTTAATTTCAACATTTACTAATACATTATTAAAATCTTGTTAACATTAGTTAATGCACTGTGAACTAACATGAACAAACTATGAACAGCTGTATTTTCATTAACGTTAACAAAGATTAGTAAATACAGTAACAAATGTATTGCTCATGGTTAATTCATGTTAGTTAATACATAATGTTTAACTAATGAATCTTATTGTAAAGTGTTACCATTTAATTCATAGTTAATATTGTAGTCTATATACTAATATTGTAGAAATATTATTTATATATATATATATATATATATATATATATATATAGGAGGAATATATATTGGAGGAAGAAGGAGAGGCAGTTCAAATGTGTACATGATAATATCATTGAAGATATTTATATTGTACTTAAATCAATTATCTGTTAATTTACAGTACATTTGTCATTTATGTTACATGACCGATAATATATTATGTAATGTACTGTATGTCTGTTGTAGGCCAGTGCAGAACAATAGTCCAAAGAAACCAATAAACATTGACCTATATTTATATATACAGATGTTAGCATTAGCAGCAAAGTGACATGCTCTAATGGAAAGCTAATCCCTCCTCATCTGTCTATCGCAGGACCATGAGTCTCTACTGGCTCGATGGCAGAACAAAAGCACTGAGAGTGTGATAGAGCTCCACAACAAGACGCCTGTGTGGAATGATGATACTCAATCATATGTGCTCAACTTCCATGGCAGAGTCACCCAAGCATCTGTCAAAAATTTTCAGATCATTCATGACAATGACCGTGAGTGAAAAAAAATTCTTCTTAGCTTTTTGTACTAGTTGCATTACATTGCGAAAGATGAAAAATCTAGTAAGTAAAGTCTCAGGTGTTCCTTTTTTTTTTAAAAAAAGATACATTCTATTATATATCTGGAGATATATACACTACATACTCTAGAGATGGATTTTATTTTTTCTTTACTGCACTAAAGAATATCAGTTAATTTTTCTGTATTCTCGCTCTTTTGTCTATACAGCGGATTACATTGTAATGCAGTTTGGTCGCGTAGCAGAGGACGTCTTCACAATGGACTACAACTACCCAATGTGTGCCCTGCAGGCATTTGCTATTGCTCTGTCCAGCTTTGACAGCAAGCTAGCCTGTGAGTAGCCGTCTGTCTCTGCCAGCCACAACTACGAAAGAACCCAGCCAGACTGCTTTACATTCTGAATCACTGCGTAAAGGGCTGCGGTGAACTCCAAGGCAGCAGGGTCCCTCTCTCAAGATCCTTCTTTTGGAGACATGAATGAGTTTAGAGTTTGTGTCTTTGTGTGAATGTGTGTGAACGAGGCGTGTGTGTGTTAGGAATGTGTGTGAGCGAGGTTTCGGGTTTTTTTTTTTTTTAAAGGGCATCACAGTTGGGGGAAAGCACAAAGACTTCACAATTCAAGTGGGTGGAGATTATCGGAAGATGATGCATTCATTTAAATCGACAGTCAAAAATCTCCTTGTAGCTTTCATTACTTAATCGACAAAGTAACACTAACATTTTGCTAATGTTAAAATAAGGATCTTTTACAGTAGTACTTGTGTCCCTAAGATTAAATACAAACATCATCTTGCTATGGTCGTAATTCTAAAATTAATTAATGTTCACTAACCATTCAATGATGATTTTTCACAAAAATTTTTTGCTGTGATTTATAACAGTTTGGATATTTGATTTAATGAACTTTTTCAAATGTGACATTACTTCAGTTATACATGTCACTTGTGTCATACATGTCATTTAATGTTTCGATTCATGCTTCACAAGGACTCCAGAGCCAGTATGAAGTATGACAGACTGACATATTTGTCCACTATTTATGTATTTATAAATGTCCATACCATCTACTGCTTGTGTCTTACCCCATGCCCATAATTCACTGAGCTTCAAGCACAAAGCTTGACCAGGGCGCCTTTACATCTGAGCTTTTGGTGTGGATTCATTACAATTTAACTGATGAATGTGTGCCATTTCCACAAAATAGATGTAACCATTATCAGTTCATGTCCTTCTGTACTTAAACTGCCTCAATTATGCTATTTTAAAGATTCCTAATTTTGTTTTGGAGGTCTCCTATAATAGGTCTATAATATACCTCTTTTCTCACACTGTCTGAAACAGTTCAATGAAGGATTTGCCCGACAAAACACCCATTACAATATCTGAATTTCAGCTCCAGAGGCTTCCTCAGCTCTTGTATACACAGTGATATGAACAGTAATGATGGCATCAGTTTTCGCAGGCAGCCAGTGAAGACTATAGACTTGAATAGACGTAGATTATGCAAATTTTGCAGACCTTTTACATTTACAAACAGCTATATTACACACTACATGAAAGGTAATATACGAAAAAGCATAATAGGTGCACATTAAAACAGTTTATCTACAGTTGATCTCAAGTGGACATGAGATTCTAAAAATGTTGTAATGTCAATACAACTAACCAAAATGAATGGTTCACCAGGTCCACACCACACCAGTAGCTCTAGTGTGAAAGTCCTAAATGGTGGCAGAAGTGTGTAGTAAATATGTATTTTATGTGAGGGTCAATATCAGGGCAAGTACATTATCATCTCATACTGACCCACTACATTTGTAGGGGAATGTACTAATTGGAGCACTTTATTCAAAGATTAATGGTGGAAAGCTGTAAATATTGTGCCTTTGGACGAGACACTTGTGATGCTTGAAGTTGGTGAGATGCTACATTGTTTTCTTCAGCCAGTGTTGTTTATCATGCAGCTACTTATATGCTTCTGTCGTATCTGTATATTTCCAGTATACTGAGCTGTATATTTCCTGAAAGATCAGGTTTAGTTGCCTGCTTGTGGAGTAGATGATTTTCCAGAACACAAAAAACTACTTATTTGACACACTGAGATGAGCAAGTATGTTTACATACACTTTAAAAGTTCGATTTCTGTCGGCCTAAAATGATGATTTGCCATGTAAACACTTTTGATGTTACACCAGTCTGATTTTTGCAAAGTCAGACTAATAGCCCTTGATAATGTGATTGTAGTTGGATTATAACTGTGCATGTGAACATGCTTAGCAACAGTTTGTTCAAGTCATCTATAAAATCTCCTGCTGCATGAAGATAGTTGTGAAAAATGTGGCTCGAACAAGGTGTCAGTGGAATTTACACAACTCAAATCATCATCCTTATTTGTACTATAGCTTGTACACTTCTAGGTCTTTGTTAAACAATGCTGATGAATGAAGAAAGGAAATTGAACTGACAAAATCCAAAAACCTGCTGTACCAACTGCCCTTAAAGCCAAACTATTCTTTAAAGCAGGATCAACTTCAGTCATGTAGGGCCACCGTCCTGCCGAGTTTAGCTCCAGCCCTAATCAAACACACCTGAACAATCAAGGTCTTCAGGATAACTAGGAAGCTACAGGCAGGGGAAGTTTTTTGTAAACTCTGCAGGACAGTGGCCCTTCAGGACCGAAGTTGCCCATCACTGCTTTAAAGCATTGTAGAAGTCTTCAGATGGCCACACTGATTTACTAACTCTGCTCTATTACACATTAGCATGCCTTGCCGGGAATTTTTATCATGCCATTTTTCATTCCAGTTGAATGTCTCAACAAAGTCTTGGAAATTGGATAAATGAAAATCTTTTGTCATTGTCTAAAATTTGATAACATTAATGTTGAAAGAATGTTTTCAAGAAATGAAATCATCATAATTGTGTTCCCTGCTGAGTGCCCCTTCACGTCTGTTGTCCATCACACAGGAAAAAAAAAAAAAGTTCTTAATTTCACAAAACAGTGCATTTTAAGTTAAAAAGCATCTACTAATATTTAGAATGTTTGTATGTCTTAAACAATCCAAGATAAAGGCAGGAAATGTGCTGCAAATGGCATAACTTTTTTCTTACTATTCTCTTTGGTCATAATTAATGTTGTGGCTTCAGACATCACATTTTGAAATTTATCTTTCCCTCCAGAAAAGTATTTTTAATATTACTTTTTTAGAGAATAATATAACATGTATATTAAATTCTTTGGCCAAATTGCAAAGAAATATGTGTAAGTTATTAAAGTTTGTTTTTTAAATGCCTCGTGATACCATTCCAGCACTTTCTATACTTTATGTAATGCTCTAACAATTTTGGGTTTGCTCTAAATGGTTAAAAACACTGAAAATTAATGTTTTTCTGCTATTTTTTATATGTTTGAAAAAGTCTCACCACTCTTGTGTTAAAGTGATAATGGATAACTGTTATGTCACACTGTTTTGTAAAATGTGTACATTGGTCAATATACAGTGTTTGTATACAGTACTCAAGATATGAAAAAAATAAATCTGAATGTGAATTTTCGCATCTCAAATATTTAATATCAATCTTTGTATTTGCTGTATTTCAATGCTCATGAAATAATGTCCATACAAAGCCACATCTGTTCACAAAATTTTAATGGAAAAGATTTTCTACTCTTAAAATGCTCTCTAGCTGTTCTTAGAAATGTATTAAAGTGATCTTTTTTTTTTTTTTTTTTTACTAGACAAGCCTGAATGGTTACAGAGAAACTCCTTAAGCCTCCTTAAGCAAAGCGAGAAAGATTCATAGTAAGGTATGTTTATACAGAGGTCTAGAGCAGTGGTTCCCAACCTTTTTTATGCCAATACTATACGGATCCATTCAAAATTATATCAAACTTCTCCAAAACACGCTTGTTCGGCGAGCATCCATTATAAAACCCTCACAGTAGCCTACATTAATTTTGACAACTACACAAATATATTGAACTGTGTTCATTGCAGACATGATACGATGTTATAGCGATCAGTGAGTCGAGAGCGCAAATGTGCGGACTCGCGCATGCCTTATGCACGACTCCTGTATGTCACTGTAATCATCTTTACCTTCATTACAATCGCCATCCATCAAAACCTTTTTAGTGACACTGGTTTTCTTTATCCAACTAAGAGAGTTTGCGTTTTGAGCCACCGTTCAGTCTGTATTTCACAGCAGCACGATGAGAAACGGCCTGGGAGATCCGAAACAATCACAGAATACGTAGCTACGAGAGAGGTGGTGCCTTTTTTTAAATGTATTTAATTAATTTAATTTATCTTTTTTAATGTAGCATATTAATAATTAAATTAATGAATTATATTAATATATTTAAATAAATTTTAAGTTATCTCGTGGCCCCCCTGGAGGATCACTGAGGACCCCTCGTGGGCCGCGGCCCACAGGTTGAAAACCACTGGTCTAGAGGGTTATTAAACAGAACACAATTGTATATTTTGACAGGTGGGTCACTTCTTCACCTTTTGTTTCTTGTGACGCATTCTAAGAGTCCCAGAGGCTTGACCTGTGGGAGACTCAGACTTATTGGAGATGACGGTTACCTCAGGTTGGTATGATTGTAGGAAGTCAAGGAGGTCTACTTCCTGTTCCTCGGGATCACATTCCACATCATCATTAAATCCCAGGCTTTCAGCTTCCATCAATGGGTCTTCCTCCTCCTTCTCTTCTGTATCACCCTGCCTTTCTTCATTACATTGATCTTCCTCCGCTTCATCACAATTTTCTTCCTCCTCTTCTTCTTCTTCACAGTCTTCATCAACATTTTCTTCCTCTTCATTTCCCTCCTCCTCCTCTTCTCTTTCATGTTCTTCTTCCTCCTCTTCCTCATATTTGCATCCAACAGCGCCACCCTTTGGATAATGGAAGACGTGTCTGTGATCGCTGAAAGTGATTTGTCGTCTTCTCCTGCTTGGTTTCTGTTTTTCTTCTCTTTCACTTGGGCTCTCTAGTGTGTCATCATCCTCATCAATTTCTTTAGGAAGGCAGGGCTGGTCCTCTCCAACATCATCTTCCTCTTCCTCCTCCTCCTCCTCCTCTTCATCATCTTCATATTCCTCTTCATCTTTGTCGTCCTCTTCTTTTTCTCCTTCATTATTCTCCATTTTCACATCCTCGTTAATACATGCATCATCAGCAAGCTCATCCTCCTCCTCCTCTTCTTTCTCCATTCTCTCAGCAAGCTCCTCAGCTGTGGGAATAGCTTGGTCCGGTTCTTCCAGAATAACACTAGGAAGTCTGCGCCTGCGGGAGGGCAGGCCATACTCTGGGTAGGTCTCATCTGGATATCCTTGGGAAGCAGTGAAAAAAATTAGACACAAAATTCAGTTAACGAGCAATTGAAAGAGCAGTGGACCCAACACAAACCCTTGAGGTATACCTTCCCAGTCTGCAGTGTAGGGCGCCTCCTCAGCCTCCTCCTCCGGCGTGGCTCCCTCTCGCAACTGTCTCTCCTTCATCATTTGGGTGATCTCCTTCAACTGTTTGAGCCTTTTCTCCTCACGCTTCCGTGTGCTCCTGCGTGACCTGAAGTCAAAACAAGTCAGAGACTACATTAAAACAGCTAATCAAAATCACAAATCACAACCACTGCTAAAACACACCCACATCTTAGAAAATTTTACTTTATTGGATCTAAAATGTGCAAGAAATATTTTCTGTGAATATACGAACACTATTTACATTTATACATTTGGCAGATGTGACTTTGCATTGAAAGTGTACAAGTACAACCTGAATTCCGGAAATGTTGGGACGTTTTTTAAATTTGAATAAAATGAAAACTGAAAGACTTTTAAATCACACGAACCAATATTTAATTCACAATAGAACATAGATAACAAATGTTTAAACTGAGAAATTTTACAATTTTATGCACAAAATGAGCTCATTTCAAATTTGATGCCTGCTACAGGTCTCAAAATAGTTGGGACGGGGGCATGTTTACCATGATGTAGCATCTCCTCTTCTTTTCAAAACAGTTTGAAGACGTCTGGGCATCGAGGTAATGAGTTTCTGGAGTTTTGGTGTTGAAACTTGGTCCCATTCTTGCCTGATAAAGTTTTCTAGCTGCTGGAGAGTTTGTGGTCGTCTTTGTTGTATTTTTCTCTATAGGTGAAAGATCTGGACTGCGGCAGGCCAATTTAGCACCCGGACTATTCTACGATGAAGCCATGCTGTTTTAATAGCTGCAGTATGTGGTTTTGCATTGTCCTGCTGAAATACACAAGGCCTTCCCTGAAATAGATGTCATCTGGTGGGGAGCATATGTTGCTCTAAAACCTTTATATACCTTTCAGCATTCATAGTGCATTCCAAAACATGCAAGCTGCCCATACCATATGCACTTATGCACCCCCATACCATCAGAGATGCTGGCTTTTGAACTGAACGCAGATAACACGCTGGAAGGCCTCCTTCCTCTTTAGCCCGGAGGACACGGCGTCCGTGATTTCCAACAAGAATATCAAATTTGGACTCTTCTGCCCATAGAACACTTTTCCACTTTGAAAGAATCCATTTTAAATGAGCCTTGGCCCACAGGACACGACTGCGCTTCTGGACCATGTTCACATATGACTTCCTTTTTGCATGATAGAGCTTTAGTTGGCATCTGCAGATGGCACGGCGGATTGTGCCGATGAGTGATGCAGTGTCGTCTGAGGGCCCGAAGACCACGGGCATCCAATAAAGGTCTTCGGCCTTGTCCCTTACACACAGAGATTTCTCCAGTTTCTCTGAATCTTTTGATGATGTTATGCACTGTAGATGATGAGATTTGCAAAGCCTTTGCAATTTGACATTGTTTTTAAAGTATTCCACAATCTTTTTATGCACTCTTTCACAGCTCTGCCCATCTTTACTTCTGAGAGACTCTGCCTCTCTAAGACATCCCTTTCATAGCTAATCATGTTACAGAACTTATATCAAGTTGCTAGATGTTCTCGCAGCTGAATCTTTTCAAAATTTCTTGCTTTTTCAGCCATTTGTTGCTCCCGTGCCGACTTTTTTGAGACCTGTAGCAGGCATCAAATTTAAAATGAGCTCATTTAGTGGATAAAAGTGTAAAAATTCTCAGTTTAAACATTTGTTATGTTATCTATGTTCTATTGTGAATAAAATATTGGCTAATGTGATTTGAAAGTCTTTTAGTTTTCATTTTATTCAAATTTAAAAAACATCCCAACATTTCCGGAATTCGGGTTGTATGTGCATTCCCTGGGAATCGAACCCATGAGCTTGCTGTTGCTAGCACCATGCTCTACTGACTGAGCTACAAGAATGTTTCTTTTTTTTTTGTAGAAAAAAAAAATATATATATATAAGCTACAGTTAAAACAGTAGCTGAAGGATAATCACAGACAGATAAGGCTGTGAATTTGCTCTTTTCCTTTTTTAAAATGGATTCCATTTCAGATTGTCATGCAGATCATATCAGTGCAATGTCAGCTCTTTGATCAATAAGATGATGGATGGTGGAAGGAGAGAAATATGATCTGTTTACCTGGCAGATTGGTGGACAACTTTAGATATTCTCTTTTCTCTGACTTTTTCATTCATTCTGGCCTGCAGCTGCACCAGCTGACAAGTAGCTGCCAGGGAGACAATTGAATGAGGTTTAGAATCACGTTAGATACAGAGATTCACTCAAACGTGGCCGCCACACTTTGCAGTCTCATAGTGGCATGTGCCCAAAACTGGGATGCATGAGAATAAGAAATATTTTTACACAAACTATAAATAACAAAATCCTTTTATTATTATTTTGTTTTGTTTTTTTGACTCCACAGAATTAGTAAAAATATTTTCATCATTTCATACACATGCTGGTACAGGGAGTGAGTGCTGCTAATGCTCTATCGGTTGCTCCCTCCACCCTTTGGCATCCATTAGATAAATAGAGCTAAACCTCTTACTACTGATCCAAAAGACATGCAGTTAATTGGTATTAGGAGCTGCTAGGCTTATAAAACATTACTTCTGATTGCTAATCCGGGGCGAATAAAAGGGAGAGAACAAAGCTTGCCAGGTTTTATACAGGATCTTAATCTACCATATCTGGAGTTGCATGTCGTTTAACTACTGATATGCTGAGAATGCATGTAAGAAGAGTAAAACAGAAATGTGGTTTAAAAAGGGTCATATCTTAGCAATATGGTGCAATCTTTGTTAGATATATAATGTCATCCAGCTTGGGTTAATGTATATGCAAACTCACGCATCTCTTCAAATGTGCATTCTAACTGCGGTATAGGGAATCTGCACCCTTGTCGATGAGGTTTGTCCTTAGAAGTCAGCTGTTGAAAGATCAAGGGAAACATGATTGATTTTGCTACTGAGAGAAGATATATAAGCATAACCACATTAAAAAATAATGGCAATAAAATACTTTAAGAAAAAAAAAATATATATATATATATCACAGCAGATGTTCACTACTGTTCAAAGGTTTGTGGTCAGATATTTTTTTGAAAGAAATGAATACTACTTTTATTCAGCAAGGATATTAGAAGTGATTAGAAGTGACAATTCTAATGTTACATAAGATTTTTATTTCAAATTAATGCTGTTCTTTTTCATTTTCTATTAATCAAAGAATCCTTAAAAAATGTATTACGGTTTCCACAAAAAATATTAAGCAGCACAACTGTTTTCAACATTGATTATAATAAGAATGACTTCTGAAGGATCATTTGACACTGAAGACTGGAGTAATGGCTGCTGAAAATTCAGCTTTGCCATCACAGAAATAAATTACATGTTAAAATATGTTAAGTAGAAAGCAGTAATTTTTAATTGTAATAATATTTCACAATTTTACGTTTTTAATGTATATTTGATCAAACAAATGCAGCCTTGATAAGCATAAGAGACTTCTTTTTACCAAACATTTGGTAGTATACTGGATTACAGTACCATTCAAAAGATGAGAGGCACATATGGTAGTGTGCTGTATATATTAAAGCACCTGTTAGATCTTTATTCCAGGGGGAGTATTATTACAGGAGAGCTGCTGAACACAGCAGATGCCCAAATAGCTTCTGATAAGACTCACCTTGAAGAACAGGTAGATGATATAAAGGAAAATCCCAAAGCCATAGACAGGGATGACCTGGCCCAGCAGATTTGGCTTGCGAACACCCTTGACTCTGGCAATTGCCTCAGGATCGTAATTCTTGATGTAATGAGAGTCTGTGTCCCAGTGATCATGATCTTCAGGGAATGAATGGCTGTGTCGTGAGGGAGGAAAATGCCCTGGCCCAACTTCAAAGCAAAAATAAAATTAAAAATAAAAAAGATACAAAAAAAAATATAATAATTTATAGCGGCTGCACTCAAAAAGTTATGTTTCTAGTCAGTTAAACATAATTTGAAAATTTAACATTCAGTATAGTAATTTATATTACTTTTTTTCCCCTTTTTTTTTTAGGCATGGAAAGTCAATTTTAAAACTTCCATGACTGTAGGAACCGTGATTAAATAATCAGTGTCATTCCAGATAAAAAATGTATCATTGTAATCACAGAAAAATAAATAAATACATAAATAAATGAACAGAAATTAAACAAATTTCTGAAAGCTCCTTATAGGCTAATGTTTCAATGTCCCCACATTGGCATTAAATGTTTATATATATATATATATATATGTATATATAAAATCATTTATGGATTGTCACTATGGCTACCGTGCTAAAGTGTCAAAGATGTCATCAGGGATAAATTAGGATACATTTATTGTGGAAATGACATTGGGAAAGTGATCCTCACATTATGAAGGCACGCACGGGGAAGAGGTTGAGGTTATAACGGGACCTGAGCACAAAGATCACAGGGATGGTCAAATCAGCACTGACATTATTGAAACAGTAAATGGGGGCTGAGGGATTATTTTTATGTCTCATTATCATCTTACCCTCCGACTGCACTGTTTCTTTCTTCACTCTGGGTAAAAATAATTTGGGTAGGAATAAAGACATACAGAGGACGATGCAAGAGACGAAGGTGATCTTCTGACATGTTGAAATAGCCATATCGATACGTGAGAGGAAAAAGATGCTGTACTACAAATGATGACAAGCGTCAACATCACGACATCACTTCTACGAAATTTCCTGTTGGTTCGCCGAAGCGGAAATGACTGAAAACATTAATCCGACATCCGGGTGAGATTAGACTGATGACTCATTAAATCAGCTCACTCAGAATCATCAATCGCATTCGTGACCTGTTATTAACCTGTTTTATTAGATAATTTAGCCTTTTATTCTTTAATATACTCTTTATCTGCCTTTACATGAATACAGAGATCTGTCCGTAAAAAATATTTCAAAATTAAATTTCACAAATGTTATGTTGTTCGTGTTCTTCTTGTTATTCACTTATTTGTCCGGTAGATGGCAGTACTGTCATGATTTTAGCGCTCATGAGGACTCAATAAAAGACTTGTGAAATCTCAAGGATCCTAAAGACGAGGGAATTCATAGAACTTTTGTATAGGTTGTGGACAGTTCGTGTCTCAGTATGACATATATTCTAGTTTGTAATTAAATTAATAAAAAAAATCAATTTATTTAGCATAAAATGAAAATGTATTTTTTCTAAAGTGTAAAAGAAAACATTAAATGTCACCACATGGTATGTACCTACATATTATTATTGTGCTAACAATGATCTACTGATGCATTTCTGCCACATCATAAGACAAAGCTAATAATTAGACCATATCAGCATACTGTAATACGTGTGTGTGTGTGTGTGTATTACATTTTAATTAGATGTATTAATAAGATATGTAAATATTGTACTAAGGATCTAATTCTAGTTCTTTTTTCCTGCTATATTATGTCGAACCAGTCTTGAAAAGGCTCAATTTTTATGTTCATTTTCTGTGTTTTTTAAAAAAAAATCTGTTCATGACACTCTCTAAGACCTTTGAGCGCATAACACTCTCTACCTTAATGTGAAAATACCTTGATGCTAAGCTAAATAAATATTCAAATTCATTTACTTTTCCAATAATTCCTAACTAAAGTTTTGAGTTTTACCACATGCAGTTTTAATGAGCTTGTGGAAAAAGCGTTTCCGGTTTTCAAAGGAACTGAGGAAATTGGAAAAGTTAGGCATGGTGATGTAATGGTGATGATTGTGTGTTTACTGATATTTCCTGCAGAGCTCAAACTCTTCTCCAGGCCAGCTCATCTTTTATCTGTTTACTGAGCTGCTCTATTATCAACGTTTTAACTACCTAATTATTCTTCATTAGGCTCAATTTAAGTACAACAGATGCACTGCCACAAAAGTCGCACTGTGTCTGACACAAGGTCTGTAAATAAAGTTTTATTTTCAATAGGAAAAAAATGCTTTTCTATGAAAGTCTTAGTCCTCATATTGTTTATGCTAACAGGAAAATATGCCATTGACTCTTATGAAATGCTTGTGCCCCTTCCTGTCGAGTGAGCAATAGATTCACATACATGGCAATCAACACACCTTCACCAAACGAAATTGCTTTCAGAAATAGCAATCGTTTTCTTTCTCTATATTCATGCAAGTGATTTGTTGTGCAATGTCACCTTACTCAGTGGTGGCGGACCAGGTTCACATCGAACCCCTTTTCGCTCTCTCTCTCTTTCTGGCTTTGTCTAAATCAGTCAATTTATTTCCAAATTGCAAGTTGAGTGCAGGAGCAAGGGCTTCTTTCCCTGCTGGGGTGAAATATTAAATCAATGCACACTCCCATATATCGAGTGGGCTTTAATTTTTATTTAATATTGATGGGAATAAAGCTGGCTTTGAGTGTCGTGAAGGACATACTGTTTCAAATCCAGAGGCCTTTATATTCATGGAAGAGAGAGAGAGATGGTGAGTGAATGTGCTGGATTAATGTGGACCTGAGGAAGCTGAGGCCTTGAGACACTGGCCAGTTGTCATCCTCCATTTGTTACCATGAGGAGAGCAGAATGGCACATATGAGACTTTGAATAATCTGGAGTGGTTCTGGAACTGATATATTGTCAAATGAATCCTCAAAAGTAGATTAATAATCGGAGTCAAAATGCTTGCCAGACCTTCAACCTGTCTTTGTGGAATGGGGAAGTGATGTCAGACATGTGTGTGTGAGCGTTAAAGAGTAAAACATAACTGGACAGTACTGCAAATGTGTTGATGATGTATTATGCGGTGAAGAGAGGAAGCAGATGGGGATCCTGATTAAGGCTGAAGCTCAGTGTAAATAGTAATCTGATCTGTAGCTGCGCCGTGCGTGTGGGAAAGCAGCTTGGGTTTCGGCCAGAGAGCACCGATGTCCTACCAGTACAAGACATCACATTACTCGCTGCTGCACCCCTGATTCTGCCAGAGTTTAAAAGGATGCATGAATGATTGTTGGCAAATATTTTGTACAGTATGTTGCTTTCAAACACCTAGTTCTAAACCAGGGGTGTCCAGTCCTGCTCCTGGAGGGCCACTGTCCTGCAAAGTTTAGCTCCAACCCCAATTAAACACACCTGAACCAGCTAATCAAGGTCTTATAGGCATACGAGAAACGTCCAGACAGGTGTTTTGAGGCAAGTTGGTGCT
Source organism: Ctenopharyngodon idella (assembly GCF_019924925.1). Taxonomy (NCBI): domain Eukaryota; kingdom Metazoa; phylum Chordata; class Actinopteri; order Cypriniformes; family Xenocyprididae; genus Ctenopharyngodon; species Ctenopharyngodon idella. Next base: position 4,971,752 of record NC_067226.1, read on the forward strand.
AATCTCTACAGGACAGTGGCCCTACAGGACCGAGTTTGGACACCCCTGTTCTAAACAGTATTTGAATACCGTTTTGTGAATTTTATCCTCCAATGATCATAAAATATTTTTAAAGCACTCAGGTAAAGAAGTGAATGCACTAAAACCACCCTGGCATAGAGATCAGTCCAGGTTCATTTATATTATTAAGATGATGTCAGTGGAAGGTTGAACTGTGTTCTCACGACACTTTTGATATTATTTTAAATGTTGTCATTTTATACATTTATTAAAATATTTGTTTGACATATTTGCTTTGTATTGTTATATGTTTTGTCATTTTTATTAATTGTTTTGTGCTTAATTGTTTTATTGATACTGTTTGGGACAACCTGAGTACAACCTGAATTCCGGAAAAGTTGGGACATTTTTTAAATTTGAATAAAATGAAAACTAAAAGACTTTCAAATCACATGAGCCAATATTTTATTCATAATAGAACATAGATAACATAACAAATGTAGAAATTTTACACTTTTATCCACTAAATGAGCTCATTTCAAATTTGATGCCTGCTACAGGTCACAAAAAAGTTGGTACAGGGCAATAAATGGCTGAAAAAGCAAGACATTTTGAAAAGATTCAACTGGGAGAACATCTAGCAACTAATTAAGTTAATTGATATCAGGTCTATAAAAGAGATGTCTTAAAGAGGCAGAGTCGCTCAGAAGTAAAGATGGGCAGAGGATCTTCAATCTGTGAAAGAGTGCGTAAAAAGATTGTGGAATACCTTAAAAACAATGTTCCTCAACGTCAAATTGCAAAGGCTTTGCGTATCTCATCATCTACAGTGCATATCATCAAAAGCTTCAGAGAAACTGGAGAAAGGCCGAAGACCTTTATTGGATGCCCGTGGTCTTTGGGCCCTCAGACGACACTGCATCACTCATCGGCATTATTGTGTCAATGACATTACTAAATGGGCCCAGGAATACTTCCAGAAACCACTGTCGGTAAACACAATCCGCTGTGCCATCTGCAGATGCCAACTAAAGCTCTATCATGCAAAAAGGAAGCCATATGTGAACATGGTCCAGAAGTGCCGTCGTGTCCTGTGGGCCAAGGCTCATTTAAAATGGACTGTTTCAAAGTGGAAAAGTGTTCTATGGGCAGACGAGTCCAAATTTGACATTCTTGTTGGAAATCACAGACGCCATGTCCTCCGGGCTAAAGAGGAGGGTGACCTTCCAGCATGTTATCAGCGTTCAGTTCAAAAGCCAGCATCTCTGATGGTATGGGGGTGCATAAGTGCATATGGTATGGGCAGCTTGCATGTTTTGGAAGGCACTATGAATGCTGAAAGGTATATAAAGGTTTTAGAGCAACATATGCTCCCCTCCAGACAACGTCTATTTCAGGGAAGGCCTTGTGTATTTCAGCAGGACAATGCAAAACCACATACTGCAGCTATTACAACAGCATGGCTTCGTCGTAGAAGAGTCCGGGTGCTGAATTGGCCTGCTTGCAGTCCAGATCTTTCACCTATAGAGAAAAATACGTCAAAGACGACCAGCTGGAAACCTATATCAGGCAAGAAAGGGGCCAAATTTCAACACCAAAACTTCAGAAACTCATAACCTCGATGCCCAGACGTCTTCAAACTGTTTTGAAAAGAAGAAGAGATGCTACACCATGGTAAACATGCCCCCGTCCCAACTATTTTGAGACGTGTAGCAAGCATAAAATTTGAAATGAGCTCATTTTGTGCATAAAATTGTAAAATTTCTCAGTTCAAACATTTGTTATGTTATCTATGTTCTATTGTGAATAAAATATTGGCTCATGTGATTTGAAAGTCTTTTAGTTTTCATTTCATTTTCATTCAAATTTAAAAAACATCCCAACATTTCCAGAATTCGGGTTGTAAAAGTAAAAGCAGTAATATTGTGAAATATTATTACAATTTAAAATAACTGTTTTCTATTTTAATATATTTTAAAGCTGCAGTCTGTAACTTTTTTTTGATTAAAAATTATCCTAAATCAATTTTTAAGCAAGTACGTAACCAGCCAGTGTTCAAAACTATCTCCTTACCTTAGCCCGATTCACAACGGTAAGCTTGTAATAATGTTAATATTGTATGTATATATGATAATGTAATAATGAAATTTGAGCATGCAGCCGTTCATCTTTGCATCATTACGTCACTGTTTACATAAAGAATGAGTCCCAGCTAGTAGGCTATATGACATGTGAGGATGCTGCTGGTAGCAGATCATTTATAGCCTTTTCTCACAGCAGCTGGAATAATTAAATTTATAATTTTGATGGCGGATTGTAATCCAGAAAGGTCCAAATAACAATCATCAGAGACAACTGGAGATTCACCCATAGTCAAGGACTTCGGACTGCGGAGTGGCTACAGAAATTGAAATCTACAGGTAACGCTAATACACACTAAATACACATAGTCACGCAATTCTGATGTTGTCAACATTAACAATTTGAGAACAAAGTATAACAATAATAGTTATTTGCATGGTTTGACGTGATCCAAGCTAAGCAATCGTTAGATTTAATCACCATTGGCAGCTCTATTCATTGCAATGCTTTTTTTCTCAGTTGGTCAGAACAAAAGTGGCAGTCATGTTACCTACTTGTTCAGATGACATTTTCTGGTGAAAATTCTTATTTTGGTCATACTTCCAAAACGTAGAATCTGTGATTCTGAAGTACAGTATCCACACCGATGTGGTGACTGACAGCAAACATTAGATTCATCTGCGCTGAGGAACTGTGCCGATGCACAGCCCACGTAAAGATGATAATTCCGCAAATAACTGCAATTGCAGGTTTCAAACAGAGATGGCGACAAAGAGGCAAAACTTATGGACTGCAGCTTTAACATATAATTTATTCTTGTGATCCTTCAGAAAGCATTCTAATATGCCCAAGATTTGGTGGCTAAGAAACTTTTTTTATTTATTTTTTTTATTTTAAATGATTATCACAGTTGAAAATAGTTGTGCTGCTTAATATTTGTGTGAAAATGTGATGCTTTTTTCAGAATTCTTTCATGAATAGAAATTTCAAAAGAGCAGCATTCCTTTGAAATATTTGTAACATTATAAATGTCTTTACAGTCAGTCACTTTTGAGGGTAGTGTATATAATACTTTAGGGTACATGCCTATACAGTAATTCATTTTCAAAAATTGTGACATCTAGCCCCAGTCTCGCTTATATTGCCCTTGTGGATTTCAGATATTTCTGAGTGCTCGCATACACTACAAACATTATTCAAGGAGGAAAACAAATATAATAATTACGACAGCTAGTGCTGCATTTGCATTGAAATGGTTGTTTATGAAGCCAGTGTCAGTTTTCATTAAACTGCTTAGTGACAAACTACATATATGGCACAAATGTCAGTGTATTAAAATCGTGGTGCAAATTCCTCCCAGCAAGGTAATTACATGTGGCCCGACCTATCGTTTTAAAGGTAAGCCATAACCGATTGTGTTTTCACACAGGAAACAAGCAATTGATTGGCTTTGTTTGACATCTAGAGTTGTTTGCCAGTGCGCCGCATCTTTGTTGTGGACGCTGTATGTGGTGGAGAGAGTGTGGGCAGGCGGAGAGGGCCACTGTGAGGGTGGAGAAGGCGCAGAGGTTCAGCTGATAGAAGCTTTGATCTCAAACAGCAGGGGGGAAATGACATTATTTAAGGTGCCTCACCAGCACGACACTGCAGCACAGCAAGAGATGCGCTGTGAAATTGCAGGTTCAGTTGCACATGGTTGAAATGCCGGACACACACACACACACACACTTGTGCATAAACACACAGACAAGCATATTAGCAGAAAGCCAGCCACAGGCGAGTCGGCATCACAAGTGCACACATGCCTCACTGTGAGGAATGTAAATGCTTCAAATACATGTGGACTCTTCAAGTGTGACAGAGAGCGGTTTGTTTTTACATGGGCTGACTCAGAGTAGATGCCTCACCATGAATTCAGAGGATCAGACAGACAATATCCAACCCCTTTTCTAAAGGTGCATACTAAAATGGTCTTAAATGAATCCAGGATCTTAAACCAAATGATCATGCATGGAATGGTATTTTCATGTCCCATGATTCCTATCATAGGTCTAATGGATAAAATATCCATTTTTGGAAAGTAACTGATAGAAAGAGTGGGAATGTTGTGTTAGAAGGGAGGCCCACTGTCTTTGACTTTGAAAACTCCTGTTGTGGAGCAACTAGTTCAAAACAACCAATATTTCCAGCATTGAATCCCATTCATTTCAGTGTTTCTCAAGCACTTTAACACATTAGTTGACCTCTCAGTAATCTAGCCAGTAGCAGTATTTTATGTAGCGCTCTAGTTATAGTTTAACAATTTATTATCTAATGATAAACATTAACTGTATTTAGATAATGTCAGTAACACTTCAATAGCTACCACAACCAGATGTTAGTGGTCATATTTTAACAACAGTTTTTAGAATTTCTGCAATCGTTCTCTCCCTGTAGGAGGTCGAGTGAGTTTCTATGAAGACTGTGTGACGCAGACTCAGGTTGATTGGGATCCATAAGTGGTTTATTAGCAAACAGCAAACTCACAGTACAGGCAGGCGCGGGTCGAATCACCAGGGTAAACAACAGTGTCAGAGACAGTCCTATGATCATGGTCATAACCGGGCAAGAGATCGGGGCAAGCAGCAAACAATCAAAGACGCAGTCCAGGCAAACAAAGGGTAACAGGCAGGCGGCAAACAATCCAAGGTCAGTAATCCAAACAAGGTCAATACACAGGCAGATAGAAAACAGGGAGGAGAAGAAGAAAGAAGAAGAAGAAAAAAAAAAAAAAAAAAAAAAGCTCAGAAATTGTGGCAGGGCAAACAATACTTCACGAGGAGTGCGAGTGTGTGTGGCTTAAATAGCTGGCTGACGTGAAACAGGTGCGCCGTAATCAGGCCAGGTATGTGGGCGCTTGGGATTTGTAGTCCAGTTAGTACTCAGGAGAGTGAGACCTCCGGTGGCCGATCGAGGGAACGTCGCTGGCATTCGTGACAGAGTGTTAGTTTCGTGGAAGGCTTGACAATAGAATTTTGTGCATATTCTGCCCAGGGAAGAAAGCGGCTCCAATCGGATTGGTACTGCTGGTAGTACATACGGAGGAATTTGGTGATTTCTTGGTTAAGACATTCTGTTTGACCGTTTGACTGGGGGTGGTAGCCTGAGGTGAGGCTTATGTTTACGTTGATTAAACGAAAGGAGGCCGTCCAAACCCTTGATGTAAACTGAGGGCCCCGGTCAGAAACTATATCTTCAGGGAGACCATAATAATGGAACACGTAGTGGAAAAGGTGTTCTGCTGCTTCAAAGGCTGATGGGAGTTTTGGTAAGGGTATCAACCGGCATGCTTTGGAGAAACTATCAATAACCGTTAATATGGTGGTATTACCTTGTGAGACAGGCAAGTCGGTGATGAAGTCGATGGCTATGTGTGACCAAGTTCGTTGTGGTATGGGTAGTGGATGTAGTAGCCCTGCTGGTGGTAGCTTGGAAGACTTTGCTGCGGCACAGATGTGACAGGAGTTTACGAACGTTCTGGTGTCAGCTTGTAATGTTTCCCACCAGAACTGGTTCCGCAGCAGACGTACTGTTGCCATAATACCTGGGTGGCCGGAGCTTGAGGCAGAGTGTACCCACCGAATTACCTTCTCTTAGATTGGGCGGAACATACGTTCGATTGGGCGGGCAGTCTGGGGGGGGTGGGTTTTGAGTGTTTGCCAGGTTTATTTCAGAGATGATATCCCACTGTACCGGAGCTACAGTCAAGGAGGACGGAATAATGGAGTCTGGAGAGGGGTTCTGAGGAGTGGATTCGTGTTGGCGGGATAGTGAGTCAGCTTTGGTGTTTTTTGATCCAGGACGATATGTGATTGAGAAGTTAAATCAAGTGAAGAACAGAGCCCATCTGGCTTGTCTGGGATTCAGTCTTTTGGCAGAGCGCAGGGACTCAAGGTTGCGATGGTCTGTCAGAACCAGGAATGGATGTGTTGCTCCCTCCAACCAGTGGCGCCATTCTTCAAAAGCAGCTTTTATGGCGAGTAATTCGCGGTTGCCAACGTCATAATTTTGTTCAGCGCCAGAAAGTTTCCTGTGAATAATAGGCGCAGGGAAAGAGTTTAGGAGGATTACCTTGCCGCTGTGAAAGGATGGCACCAGTGCCTGTATTTGAAGCATCTACCTCCACTATGAATGGGGTGTTTGGGTCGGGATGATGGAGGATGGGTGCAGAAGTGAAGCGGTTCTTTAATTCGTTGAAGGCTTGAGTGGCGTCAGAGGACCAGTGAAGCTTGGCATTCCCTTTCTTTACCATGGAGGTGAGTGGAGCTGCGATGGAGCTAAAGTTCCTGATGAATCTTCTGTAGAAGTTAGCGAATCCTAAAAATCTTTGTAGCTCTTTTATTGAAGTAGGCTGAGGCCACTTTAGCACTGCCCGTACCTTGCTTTCATCCATCGACACCCCCTCCGGGCTGATGATGTACCCAAGTAACGTAGTAGAGGTTTGATGGAATTCGCACTTTTCAGCTTTAGCAAAGAGTTGGTTCTCGATGAGACGTTTTAGGACTGCTCTGACCTGCTTGACGTGCTCCTCCTGGGTGTCAGAGTAGATCAAGATGTCGTCAGTGTATACAATTACACATTGATTAAGCATGTCTCTGAATATGTCATTTATAAAAGATTGGAACACGGACGGACTATTGGACAGCCCGAAGGGCATAACAAGATTTTCGTAGTGGCCACTGCTGGTGGAGAAGGTGGTCTTCCATTCATCCCCTGTCCGGATGCGAATTAGGTTATAGGCAGATCGTAGATCAAGCTTGGTGAAAATTTTGGCAGTTCTGAGCTGTTTCAATGCTGCTGGAACCAGGGGTAGTGGATATCTGAACTTGATCGTTATTTCATTTAACCCACGGTAATCGATACAAGGACAAAGGCCTCAGTCTTTCTTCTCCACAAAGAAGAACCCTGCTGCTGCCGGTGAGGTGGATGGGCGAATGAAACCTTTGGCTAACTCCTCCGCTATGTAAGTTTTCATGGCTTCAGCTTCAGGCTGAGACAGGGGAAAGATTCTGCCCCTAGGTGGTGTGGTACCTGGCAGGAGGTCGATGGCACAGTCGCTGGGTCGATGTGGTGGTAGTTGAGAGGCTCTAGTTTTGCTGAATGCTTCCAGTAGATCAGAATATTCAGGGGGTACATTGGGGCCAGAATTGGTAATGTTGGTTATTGTGGTTTTTCCTCACCGGGGTGGGGAGGATGACTTTAAGCATGTGGAGGAGCAGATAGGGTCCCAACGAATGATCTGTTTTTCCCGCCATGATATCAGTGGATTATGATCCTGTAGCCAGGGTAAACCAAGAATGACTGGGTTGTGTGGGGAGTGGATGACAAACAGGCGAATTTTCTCAGTGTGTAGTGCTCCAACTTGCAGGGTGAGTTCAGAGGTGGTGTGCTGCACGTGACCGGTCCCTAGGGGGCGTCCGTCTAGCGCTGCCACTGCCAAAGGAGAGTTGCAAGGTATTAGTGGTATTTTATGCACTTTGACTAAATTTTCATCGATGAAATTGCCTGCTGCCCCTGAGTCCAACAATGCTTTAGTAGACAGTGTGTTATCTTGGAATGTGAGTTGGACAGGTACGTCAATACAATGGGTAGTTTGGATGGAGGAAATCAGTAAACTCACCCTGCGATCCGGCGCTTGGGGAGGACGCGTCGGGCATTCAGCTCTCAAATGGCCCGCTTGTCCGCAGTATAAGCAAAGGCGATTCCTGATGCAGCGTTCACGCTCTTCAGCAGAGAGGTGTGTGCGTCCGATTTGCATGGGTTCAGCGACTTCGGGGGGTAGATTCGCTTGGCTGAGAGGATTGGTGACGCGGGTAGATCTACGTGAACATATCAGATTGTCCAAACGGATGGCTAACTCAATGAACTGGTCCATCGTCATCCCCTCGTCGCGACAAGCAAGTTCGGACTGCAAATCCATATTCAATCCTTGTCGAAACAGCAGCTTTAGTGTATCTTCCACCCATACGGTCTGCGCAGCGAGCGTGCGAAAAGTTAGGGCGAATTCAGCGGCTGTGTTTATCCCTTGCCACAGCGCTAACAGCTGTTCCCCAGCGCTCTTTCCTCCTTCTGGGTGTTCGAACACTTCTTTCAAACGCTGCATGAACTCATTAAATGTGATGTTCAAACCTTGGTTGGCCCACACCGCCGTAGCCCAGTCCAGTGCTTTCCCGGTGAGTAAGGAGCACAGTAGAGAGATTTTGCTTTCATCTGTGGGGTATAGCGTGGGCTGCTGAGTGATAAACATGGAGCATTGCATGAGGAATCCCTTGCAACGCGTTGGTGTGCCATCAAATTTTTCGGGGAAAGCGAGGAGTGGATGGGTACTCACAGGGGTCGGAGACACCATTGCTGGCGTTGAGCTGGAGAACGTCGCTGAAGGGCCTGGATCAGATGCGGGTTGGTGCAGACTTTGAAGAGACTTCACCAGCTCCTCCGTTATGGTGGTGAGTCGGGCCAATTGTTGCTGGTGAGCTGCCAGCAAATTCCCTTGGGCTGATAACTCATTAGAGAAGTGCACGAGGACCGCTGGATCGGTTTGTGGCGAAGTATTCTGTGACGCAGACTCAGGTTGATTGGGATCCATAAGCGGTTTATTAGCAAACAGCAAACTCACAGTACAGGCAGGCGCGGGTCGAATCACCAGGGTAAACAACAGTGTCAGAGACAGTCCTATGATCGTGGTCATAACCGGGCAAGAGATTGGGGCAAGCAGCAAACAATCAAATACGCAGTCCAGGCAAACAAATGGTAACAGGCAGGCGGCAAACAATCCAAGGTCAGTAATCCAAACAAGGTCAATACACAGGCAGATTTATTTAAAAAAAAAAAAAAAAAAAAAACAGGGAAAAACCACTCAGAAATTGTTGCAGGGCAAACAATACTTCACAAGGAGTGTGAGTGTGGCTTAAATAGCTGGCTTACGTGAAACAGGTGCGCCTTAATCAGGCCACGTATGTGGGCGCTTGGGATTTGTAGTCCAGTTAGTACTCAGGAGAGTGAGACCTCCGGTGGCCGATCGAGGGAACTTCGCTGGCATTCGTGACAGACTGCTCATTCAAAGAATAGCTTATCTAACTCCTCACCGGATATATTATACAATAAAGAGTTTTCGATGAATGCAATTGGTTGCATTGTTTATTGGGGGGATAAAGTAAAAACCTAGGTCTAATTGTAGTTATTCAGTAATCAATTTAATCTATTTGCAAAATAATAATTTATTTTAAAATATGCACACATTCACTCTTATTCATATGTCTAATATGCCAAAAATGCAAAATGTTTCTTGTCTCATCACATTTACTTATGAATTAGCCTACATGAATTGTGATAGTATATGTTCAATTCAAAACGGCGAAATTTCATAAAAAAATTTAATAGTTTGCATCACTGGATATTACTGTCGGTCATTATACAACAGTTGTCGAATGTTAAATGTTTAGCTGCTTGCCACCGCTCTTTCGCACTTGTCTTCAGAGAACAAGACCCGCCTTCTTTGATTTGATTGGCCTCGATCATTTTGACATTGAGGAAAGCTGTTAGACTGCTGAGACAGAGAAGCCTAAAAATTTAACTTTAAAACATTTGTCATCCTAACAACAACAAACAGCTTTACTCATTCAACCCACTAAAATAATAAGAAAATGCAAATTAAATGAGAAAATAGTAATTCTAATATTTTTTATTAACAGAATAAAAACACGATTGGTACCGGGTGGTATCAGGTACCAAGAATTGCTGCAAATATAGTGAAGCTGCTGTCTATCCTGCTTATGCCGGGTACACATTGTACGATTTTGGGCTGTCCCAGATGAAAGATGGCCAATCGTGGCGATTTCTGTGGTTGTGGCTCCTAAATGGTGGTCCTACATTGTACAGTGAGAGAGGTTCAAAGACAGCTGTTGTCACGGTCTTGCGACCAAAGATAGCCTGCGATAATCAGACGTCTACTGAGTAGCCAATAAATTTGCAACAAGAAATGACACTGATCAAGGCGACATGGCGCTAAAACTTAAAACTACTTACCTTAAAAATTGGCATGCCAAGTTGGACTCTTTTCCCTAGCCATTACCGCATTCATATTCTTGTCTTTTGCTTCCTCCTCTTTTTTTCAGCAAACATAAAAACCACAAATGCAAAGTGCAATTCATGCTCTATTTGTTTACCTAACCACTAGTGCATGCTGATGACGTTTTATTCTTCTACTATCTTGCGTCGTAGCCTACGATTCAGGTGTCATCGTCATACAGTCTAGTTTATTAGATCCATGTCATATAGTTTGTTATTAGACTGCCAAAATCGCAGTCTTTAGCAGGCATTATTGACAACACAGAGTTGTTTGAAATTACTAGGCTTGTTCGATTTCATGCAGCGCTGCACAGATCGATCGGCATCTGACTTGAAGCAATGCATGCCGGTAAGGAATTTTGTCCGACTTGAGAACAGAGATTGTATATTATAGGGAGATGAGAGGGTCTGTATCTCTTACCATTGGAGAAAGCGTAACGGCTAACTTAATCACGTGCGGCACCTCTCAGCCTATCGTGTAATGGCAGTGACATCAGTGCCCGCCGTTCAAAACACCTTCCCTGCGTACCGCCACAGCCGGAGCCTTAGCATTAGCCGTTGTGCTTTTTTGGTTAAAGGTTGCAGGCTTGCCTTCCAGTGGCTTTGATGCGGCTACCAAAGCCCCTGGAAGGCAAGCCTGTAACCTTTAGCCAAAAAAACGTAATGGCTAATGCTAACGCTCCGGCTGTGGCGGTACGCAGGAAAGGAGAGCAGAGGCATTACATGATAGGCTGAGAGATGCCGCACTTGATTAAGTTAGCCGTTACGCTTTCTCCAATGGTAAGAGATACAGACCCTCTCATCTCCCTATAATATACAATCTCTGCGGCTACTCTCGCCGATCAGTTGCATCCAGCCGCAGCCAATAGGTGTGTTCGACATCGGCTGTGGCTGGATGTAACTGATCGGCGAGAGTAGCTGCGTGCAGGCGGGGAGGAGCTGAAAACGGAGACGTGAAGTCGGACACTTTCTGCTTCTCATAGTGACGCTCGCGCTGCGTTTGCATACTTTATCACAGCTGAAGTGAAATAAATGCAATATTTAACTAAAACAGTGATGTTTCAGAGACATTTTCATTCAGTACTTTATGTCCTGCTTACAGCTTCTGTTTTTACAAGAATAAAGTTCAATATAAGCATATACTATTTAAAAACTAATGTAGTGGGGTCTAAGTTTTTTATCAGTTTTATTTTGATAAACATGACACACATAAATAACATCGCGACTACATGAAAAGAGCTTTAACTGTTATAAAAATACAGATTTGTGAGCATTAATGGAACTGAAGGCGTGACAATAAACACGAAACACACGTGATCGTTGTCATGCGGTGAATCCGGCCAATCGTGGAACAGCTGTGTCGTCATCAGAGCTCGTGCAGCTCCTCTTGAGAAACTGCGCTGGCAGAACTATAAACATTTACAAAGACTTAAATTCCTCTTCTTTAATTTAAATATACATGTATACCCTTTTTTTTGTTTGTTTTTTTTTCCTTTCTTTTTTTCCTCTAATTTCTGGAAATATTTTTTTTTTTAATATTTTTGATATGAATGTTACTGTTCGCAATATATAATAACTAAGGTAAAAGTGTTATTGATTCATGATGATATGAAACTCATCAGAGCATTATCTGTGAAACATTTATATCTGTTGAATATATGTGAAATTTGTACAATAAATAATTTTGGAAAAAAAAAAAAAAAAAAAAAAAAGAGAAACTGCGCTGGCTGACTCCAGCGGCTGATCTCGAATCGCTCTCGCGGTACTTTGAAGCCATACGTCACAGTCACATGGCGTCGGCGCTGTTTCAAGTCAGACAAAATTTCTTACCGGAATGCACTGCTTCAAGTCAGCCGCCGATCGGTCTGTACGGCGCTGCATCAAGTCGAACAAGCCTAATGTGAACACACCTGAGAGCTCCATGAACCATGTGACCGCGAGATCAAAGCATGTCGCAATTCTGTCTTTCAACGGCTGGGAATACAACAGCACAAACATCAGTAAGTATTAGTAAATATTTTTTTTTAAAAATATTTTTGCTGGTTTGTCCTGCTCTTAAACAGGAAGACTGTTAAATAAAGTAACAGAAATTGGTATAATAACACAGGGAGTGAAAACAAACAAACAAAGTCAGAGCAGGTTACTTTTGATATTAAACAAAGTCTCACCTTTCAAATTTTGTCAATTTTTTTTTTTTTTTAAGAAATCCAAACAATACCATTTCGGTGCACTTTAATGCGTCTGGAGTGCCAAGTCTGCGGTTTTCCAGCGGAATTGGCCTACTTTTACCGCGGGAAGGTTTTGTACCCCCAGAACGCAATTTTTACATTTGTCATCCTAACAACAACAAACAGCTTTACTCATTCTACCCACTAAAATAATAAGAAAATGCAAATTAAATGAGAAAATAGTATATATTTATTTATATAATAGTATATAATATTTTTACAGTCTATGAATGGGACGTAGTCCTAGGGACCAACCCCAACCCCTGGAAAAGTCATTATTATATTGTTATTATTATAAAAATGGCCTTATATGCAATAGTATCAGTCAGTTTTTATTTTTAAGCTTTAAGCAATGTACCAGCTGACATTGTTCAGAAATTTCTTTCCTTGAAAAATATTAACATGTACTGTACCTACCTGATTTATATCAAAATGATTTTTAATTGAACTGAATTGACATTGGAATCGAATCATGAAATTTGTGTTAATACCCAGCCCTAAAAAAACAGTACCAGTTGTTGTGACTTCTAACTTGTAACGTACTGTCGCTAATGAAATTATGTTCAGTTACCAAATGTTTTTACAATCTCCGTACACTTTCTCTACTCATAGTTTTTAACAGTAAAAAAATGCATATTGTTTTATAAATAACTTTTTAAAAATAGATTACAGGGGAAATACTGAAATTTTAGTCTGCTCTCCTGACAAAGCTATCATATGGCTTCAGGATGGTCAGTATGAACTGTCACTGATTGTATGTTGTGATTGACAATTTCACATTTTCATTTTTGGCTGAATGTTTGTGATATATCATTTCTCTTGTAAACACAACGTCCCAAACAAATGAGAGGAGAGTGAATAGTATTTGTTGCACAAGCTCTGTCCTGAGAATGTCCTTCTTTTCTGACTGAGCAACCAGAGGCAGTTTTAATGTTTAACGTAAATCATGAATCACTCTGTCTTGAACATAGGGCTTTATATAAGCTACTCACTTTATGGCTTTCTGATGTAAAAGCTCTATTCCTGCATGCATACTGTTTGATGTTTATTTAATAAATAGAACAGGACATGATTGTTTTGGCATTAAAAGTTTACAACGTAGAAAGTGAATTTCTGCATGAATCAAATGAGTGTGTGATTCACATACTAAACAAGCATATATATCTAAACCATAAAAGTAAAAGGATCAATTTTGTATCTTTTTTTTATTTATTTTTTTTATAAAGAGATCACGATTTAGACATCTAAACAAAATAACATGTAATTTACTAGAGGTTCTAACAATATGTTAACTGCTGCAATCGATTTAATTAATAGAGAAATAATGATACTGTGGTTGAAAAGACTGTTTGTGAAGCTGTTTCATACAAAACAACTGCTCTCTCTGGGTCAGCGGCAGCACCAAAGCAGATTTAAATGTTCGCTGTGATCGTACTTGTCAAAAGTTTAATAGACATAGCCGGTTCAGTTGTCACACACCTTAGGAGAGCTGATTCAGTTGACCGTTTGCTTTAGTCATGCCTCTGATGGATAACGGTCATCTGAGCCCTTATTTTGAAAGTGACGGAACAGAAAATCATTGGTGTGTTCCTCGTGTACGGCAGGCACCTTGAATGGCCTTAAACAGATTTAATAGGTGATAATGATTAGTGCTTCACAAAAAAGAGGGAATAAATAACAGATAAAAAAAGAGAGAGAGAAGGAAGGAGAGAGCGCTTCTTCACGCAATTATTAACAAGTTAACTTTGTAGTGGAGACACTTTATCCCCGAGGACAAACAACCCAAATGTTTGCAAAATATAATTAAGCCGAGGCATCTTTAAATGTCATTGCAGCCTGTGCCATGTTTCAAATTGTTCTGCATCAACAGAATTTAACGAGATGGCGAAGGAATCCATTCCCTGCAAGCATGTGATAAGCCACACATACAGTGCAGCACTTTCATTGATTGCCAAAATAAAGCATTTTGTATGCAAATGGGGGAATGGAGTGGGTAAGCTGATTCAGCCTCATGGACACCAAATAATGGCCTTTACAATTAATACTCTCGCATGCTATCCATTGAAACTTTCATCTCCCGTTTAATGGCTCTGAAACATTTACCCCCCCCCCCCCCCCCCCCCCCCCCCCAAAAAAAAAAAAAAGAAAAAAGAAAAAATGGTGTGTTGTTCCAATGGATTAATATGAAAGCCAACAAATAAATAAAGTCCAAACACCCCTGTGCCTCCACATGAGCCCCCCCTCCCCCCCTGATTCTTGGCCCATTCCTGTTTTTTTTTTTTTTTTTTTTTTGCTGCTGTATTTCAGGCACATTTTGGATTAACTGATAATCTTTGAACATGAAAGAAGGTCTGGGATCCCCCAGGGGCATGTGCTGGGGAGAGTGAGCTTGACAGGGGGATTGGGGCTGATGTGGCATTGTTTGAATGTAATGTGCTTGTTTTTGTACTTGTAAACACGCTTCTCTTTGTTTTAGTAATGCCACCCCCTTCCTATGTAGATTTTTCTGCTGGAGCAGCACAGGTTTGTACACACGGAGGTGTGATGGGCTAACAGTGATATGTTATAGCAAGACCCGATCAGATTGCCTGAGGGGAAAGCCTAAAGCTAGCAGACAATGGGAATTGAAGTAGAGCGTCAGGCAATCTTCTGTCCTCCATTAAATGAGAGGCTACTGATGTCATTAATAACATAGTGTCATGGTACTAACACGTTTTGTTTAATGTGGTACCATGGTACTTCCATTTTTAGACGCATACCTAACGTAAATACCATGATACTTGAATATGGTGATTATTCGATATAAAATGTGGTGCCTTTTGTAAAATTGGGCAATGGTCCTCTCAAGGGCTGTTCATTCATAAATTAAAAATCACTAGTGCGTTGTTTGGTTATATTAAAATGCTATATGATATACAGTTTAAGGAATGTAAACCTTTCAGATGAGTTGAGTGTATATGAAGAGAGAACAGAGTGATTGTGACAGCCTGGTTTATATATTGTTACAAAGTTCAAGCTCAGGGAAGGAGGCGGCGGGAACCAGCGAACACTAAACATAAATTTAATAATAAAAATATATATATATATAATATACAAGAAAACAAAAGTAAAGAGGCAGCACCTCATGGACGACTGCTGCATAAACTAAAACAAAACAACAACCTAAAGTTCAGGGCTGGTCCTTTCTCCCCCTTCACGGTCCTTTTATCCTTCCGTTGCTCCTCCGTGGCACTCGAGACCGGTGTGGTGTGCAGGTGACTGCCTTGCTTGCCACATACAGCATACTGTATATTATATAGAAAACATCAAGGACTTGTCAGCTTTTGGCTGTAAAATGTTAAACGGACCAATCCATTCATCATTTTTGTTGTGTTTGTCTCTTGTGAGTTGCTATTTGTACTTTCGTTAGCCCACACAGATGGAGATTTGTTATCCTAAGCTTTTAGATCCAGTCGCTGTCTTCCACTGGAGTTTAAATTTTAAAAAGCTTTCCAGGTGTTGTGGGTTAGTTGTTGCATGAACTTTGTGCTTTGATTGGATATAATAAAAATTATGATGAGATTTGGCAGTGTTAAGGAAGTTGCCATATTTGTTATTTACTTTAATCACTGTCATTATTGCTGCAGTTATTCTTCACAGCTATCACAAGAAAAGAAAATAGAAATGAGGCTTGACTTTGTTGAAATTGTTCTGAGACAGTCCTGCCCAAATGATCAGTCACACCTATTATAGTAAACATGGATGTTAAATTGTCAAATTCTGACTGTACATACACACATAATGTTTATAAAAGTCTCTTATGCTCACCAACACTGCATTTATTTGATCAAAATAGAGATAGTACTGTTGTGAAATATTATTACAATTTACAATAACTGTTTTCTATTGTAGTGTATTTTAAAATGGAATTTATTGCTGTGATGGCATCATGGCAAAGCTGAATTTTCTGCAGCCATTACTTTACTCTTCAATGTACACATCTACAAGTACATATGTAAACCGTGATAATTTTTTTTTTTTTTTTTTTTTCAGGATTGTTTAATGAATAGAAAGTCCAAAATTACAGCATTTATTTGAAATAGAAATCATTGTAACATTATAAATGTACATACTGTCACCTTTGATTCATCTAATATGTTTTTGCTAAATAAAAAGTCTAAAATTTCTGTAGGCTACTAATGTTAACTAATTAAACCTTATTGTATAATGTTGCCAAAATTTCTTTAAAAAATATTATTGACCACAAAAGTTTGAAAGGTAGTGTAGGATTGATATATACAAAGTTCTGTCATGAAACTCTAGATGGCACAGGCTTATATGTCCTTTAACTCAACCTGCTCGTAATCACATCGTTATCTATAGGGCACAGCTGATTGGTTCCTGCTGTCAGTAGCCAATGAGTGTGTGTGCTCAAACTTAAATACATGGGTAGCATTGCCAGTGCAGCACGCTTTCAGAAACCCTCCACCTTCCCCAGCTCCACCTGTATAGATCTGCTACGGGTAATTCATGTACGTTATATTGTACAGCAGCAGCATGTCTTACTTGCTCACAGCAGTGTGTCGTGTATGTATTGGGAGTAGCAAGTCCCGTACTAGCTCTACAGCAGCAGCAATAAAAGCAGCAGCAGCATAACAGATCTATTTCACCAAGACCAAACATATCATCGTCATACCCATTACCATGTCAAACACTCCAAGAGTTGTCATGACACAACTGTATTTACTGAGTGTGAACACTGTAAAAAGTGGTAACCTTTTGACTTAAATTAATTTTAATTAAATTGATTGATGTTACCACATGAAACAACACATTTTTAGGTTAACATTTTTACAGTGAAAGTAGCCACTGAAAGCATGCTAGCATCTGCCTGACCTTTAGAAATAGATTTTAATCCGCCCTTTGATCCTACCTTATTTTACAAACTGGGTTCTCCAGTCTACCAGTTTCTCTATACCTTGTTTTCTAGCTCATTCTCTCTGTTTGTTGTTTTAAAATGAAGAGGTGATTGTCATGCACAATTAATGTAACTTAACCCTTATTCTGATGTGTTATGCTGTAAGAATCACCTGTACCCTCTAATTATTCATTCCCAAAGTAATAACACTAGATCCCCATGTATCCTTTCTCTGCCATTCATATGTTCCGTCTGATATCACCTTTTCATTTTGACATCTCCGTCTCTCAACTCCTTGAGCATCTGCGAGTCGTGTGAAAGTCAAGGGCGGCTGTAAAAGTGTTGACAGCAGTGTTTGAGGGCTCAGGACCACCAGACCAGCAGGGAGGCAAGGAAGAGTCTATGTATACGTTAGTGTGTGTTTGAGAGAAGTGCTGGTGATGGAGATGACCTGGTAGGCCGAAGTGTGCTGTGAGGAGAATGGGATCTCCGCACTGCTGCCCAGGCTGGAATTTTTGCTTGAAGTGTTTAACTTTCTCAAATCCCAATTGCACTCAGCAGGAGGAGGTCTCCTTTTTTGCCTACAGCTCTGCTCTCTAGGTTGCCCTTGTGTCTGGATCTTAAATGTGCGTGTGTGTGTGTGTGTGTGTGTGTGTGTGTGTGTGTATGTTGGGGGTTGAAGCACCAGAGGATTGATTGGATAATGGCTTTGCTGTCAAAAAGGTGAAAGTGAGCTAGGAGATGAAGAGAGACTGAAAACACAGCTTTAATGATGAGATCCAATCCGTAAGCTCAACCAGAGGTCCCTGGGTAATGACGGAATGATTGGCTCTGTTTTATTCAGCAGTTGTTTTATTGTATAACAACATATAATATATATGGATTATAATGCATTATGATTGTCCCAAAGCCTTGTTAATGAGCATAAAGACTTCATCCTAGTCTTTAACATTGTACATTTTAATATTAGATACAGTGCTAATGATATAAGTTAGATGCCAAATATATTATACATCCTTTTAAGCTTAATTTATGATTCTGGATAATCTAGATTTAAAAAATAAAATACAGATCACGGTTTTCCCACGATTCTGAAAACAAAACGGTAGACAACTAAACAAAATAACATGTAATTTACTTTAGGTTCTGACAATGTTCTATTTAATGTTATAAATGAGTCTATTAATAAATGTCTAAAATGTTACAAATGGGTCTGTTAAAATGTATTATTTTAAATACATTCATTATGTAAATAATTGTTTGAAATTAATAAATTAAGACTTGTTTTTTGAAGAAGAGTTTTTGAACGAATAGCTATCAAATAAATTTTAACATTCACTGGTCGCCACCTACTGGCATAACAATGTAATACAATCTTTATTTGAAGCTTCAAAGGTAATTTACTCATTTTGATCGCTGCCATAACATCAGTGTTTATATCTGGTCAGGGTCTGCAAAAAATTGGCAGATGTGCTTCATCGTTGCAAGGTGATTTTTTTTTTTTTTTTTTTTTTTTTTTTCCCCTTCCTTTTTACACCGGGGTTAGTTACCCCACATTATTATGTTTCTTGGGTCTGCACTATTCCTTTCAAAGCAAACAAACCAGTGCGTCTTTAATTGTTGCTTAGTGACGGTTGTGTTGAAGTAAGCCAGAAATGCGCAGGTGCTGCTCAATTCGGCTATAATTCATATTGACACATGAGTTGAGTATGTGCGCTAAATCTGTATAGATTACATAAATTTCGCCAGCCAAGTGAGTGAATATAATGGCAAAATGGTAATGTTAGTAGCATTTGATTTGGGAGAAATAACATTTACAACGTTAAATCAAAACAAGTCAGCCATGTCAGGCTAATTAGCAGCCCCAAGCTTTACATATCGATACTTATGGCAATTAAATTAAGGTTCCCGGTTCCTCATCTCCACGTCTATGATCTCTCCAGCACCTGCAAAGACAGTAAACACCAGTTACCTCTCTATCAATCTATATTCTGAACTGCAATAATACTTGCATTACTTCATTTTGCTCATCACTGCAATAAAATGTTGACAACTGTCCATCTGTCTGTCATTCTGTAACACCTTGCTGAATAAAAGTATTAATTTGTTAAAAAAAAGAAAATAATTACTGACAAACTTTTGAACAGTAGTGTATATTGTTACAAAAGATTTCTATTTTAAATAAATGCTGTTCTTTTTTAACTTTTAATTCATCAAAAATCCTGAACAAAAGTATCACAGATTATAAAAAAAAAAATATTAAAGGGATAGTTCACCCAAAAATGAAAATTCTGTCGCCATTTACTCCCCCTCAAGTAGTTCCAAACCTGTATAAATTTCTTTGTTCTGCTGAACATAAAGGAAGATATTTGGAAGAATGTCAGTAACCAAACAGATCTCGCCATAGTAGGAAAAAATAAATACTATAGTAGTCAATGGGGGGGGCGGGATCTTTTTGGTTACTGACATTCTTCCAAGTATCTTCCTTTGTGTACAGCAGAACAAAGAAAATTATACATGTTTGGAACTACGAGTGCCTAAAACCCCCTTAGCTGTTATAAATTCACTGTAAACCACGGCTTTTGTTTTCGGAGCTTATTGCTTTTATAAAATGGTTACCACACAATACAAAGCCTATTAAAGCCAAAAAATATGTATCATTATAAAGCTTTCCTTCCACTGGAAAAAATAGTCCCTGACCAACAGCAACAGAAGTTACATTTATTATGCCATTAGATGGCGGCAAAGATTGTCTTTATGAGCGAGTCACTCAGTCACAAAGACTTTTATATTGAAACTGGTTGTGAACACGGAACAAGGTGCAAATGACAAATGCTTTGATTAGCGCTGTCAGTGTCAGCAGGGCATGGGACAACCCATTAAATGTTAAAAGGACAAGATTACAGCGGACATTCAAACAGATTTTTAATTATGAACATAGGACTGAAGGAAAATACTAAATTTGAATGCAGGTAATACACTCGGTCACTCGATATCTCACTCACAATACTCTTTTACATAATGCAGTAAGCTTCAATGAACAAAATCAATAGAGAACAAACATATGTTTACGTTGCTAAGAGTGGTTGTTACATACACATTCAGTGGGGCAGCGATACTTATGTAATGCGGTCCGCTGTATGTTTTCGGGAATTTTACAACGGCTTAGAACATAGCTCAACCAATCAGAATCAAAGGCCAGAACTATCTGATTTATAATTTACTTTTTTAGATGAATTTGACTGATAAACACCCTTATGAAAATTAACCATGGTTTTATTATAGTAAAAATGTAGTAACCATGTTTTTTTTTTTTTGTTTGTTTTTTGCAGATTACCATTTGTATCACCACAGTTTTATTACAGATAACATGGTTAAACTATGGTTTTGCAAAACCATGGTTAATTTTCATAAGAGCAGTATTAAAATAGATGAATGAATACGTGGAAACTGTCTTAAAGAAATGTAACAATGTTTAACATTTAGGACAATTAATCTTAAACAGTAATGCGTTGACAGCGTGACTTTGAATAGGCTATTAGTTAAGAATTTTGACATGCATATTACATACAGTGAAATGATTGTCAATGAAAAATAACAGAATAATGACTTAAGACATTTTTACAAAATAAAACATTGTATAATGGTACCTGATGTTAGTGGTTTTTAGGTCTGTTTTATGACTGACAAAGTGTGTTTGCTGGGTAAAAACCTTTGCTGTTCTGGAAGAATGAGTTGATTTAACACATGAATGAAGTGTTTTAGTAGATTTAGTGCACTTTGAATGTGAAATTAAATGCTGTGCCAAGATGAAAATTGGTTAGGAGAATTGTGTGAAGAGTTTGAGTATTGAGAAATGTGTCCTAGCGATTGTTTAAAAAAAAAAAAAAAAAAAAACTGTAATATGTTCATTCTGATCTTATTCATCAGGTCTCACACACACTGCAGCGTCGCAGTCACTATACGACCACTGACACCATGTGGTGAAATAATCACGTATGTTTAAGAGCCACTGCTTTCTCAGATCAGCTTATGTTGGATTGAAACTACAAGTTCCGTTGAGTTTGGAAAATTCTGTACACAGTAATCATCGGAATATCTATTCTCCTGTCTCTGAAAATGTCAGGATTTTGAAATCATCCTGTGGATGCTCATTTTAAGAGGCGTTTATTCAACTAGGTGATTACAGCACATTGAAAATATACATAACCAGAAGAATCGATACACCATTTTCACTGTGATAAATGTCTAATCGCATTAAGCTCTGTGTTTTGTTACTTTTGAAACAAAGTGTCATCTTTCAAAATCTGTGGATTTTATCATGAAATTCAAACAATAAATGCTGTTTTGAAGCTTTTTAATGTGGCATAAAAGACGCTGTATAGGTGTCCCTCAGTTCAAGTGGAGCGCGAGTATCCCTTCCTCTTTAATACTAGTTACAGAATGAACATGAATGAACATCTGAAGGTGTGTTGAAAGTACAACTTACTGAAACTTGTGTAATCGCTCAACCAGTGTTTTAACCACGGAAAGACATCAATAAAACTGCTTGTAAACAATGTCATGTAGTATTACATTTACCTCAGAAATGCCATTCAGTGTCCACAGCTTGTTAGCTCACTAGAGAAATGAACTCTTGCTAAATATATGCGCTATATTAGCCTATATATTAATTATATTTTACTTAACCCGTTAGTGATGTCTTAATTATTTAGTGTATGTTTAAATAAATCCCTTATGAAAACAAGTTATGATAGCCACTGTGTAAATGATTATATTTCAACAACAAATTGGAGAAACATAATTTTATAATTAGATTTAGTTAGTTAATGCAAAAACTGCCTTATGTGCAATTTACATGATTACATAATTTTTTTTAAATAATTATTATTTGAGTGTTGATGATTATATCTAAAAATAAATAGCACCTGAATTTAATAAGTTTGCATTCTGTTGTTAATTGTAACCTTTCCTAATATTATAGTAATGTGCAAGTAAGGGCTCCCTATATAGTTTACATCATTAGCAGAGGTAGAGGTTTTTTTTTTTTTTTTTATCCTTAAGAAAATTGTAATTATAATTGAATGTATTTAAAGACAGAGACACAGTTTGTTCAGTAAACCACTGTTTAATAAAAAAAGAGAAAAAGTTTAGTTTTCTCACCCTGATGTACTGAACCTGTACTGAACCGTGACTTTAAAACCGAGGTATGTACCGAACCACCGTTTTTGTGTACTGTTTTGTGTACACCCCTAATAAATAAATAAATAAATAAATAATATATATATATTAGCCCATTAGAATATTAAATTGGCTTATGAAAGACTTTTCCCACTTTAAATCCACTGGACTGAGTAAATATGTTTTTTTTTTTCTTTTTTTTTTTTTCTCAGTGCTAACACTAGATTGAACACATTGTGTGTGAGCGGTATCTCTCCATCATATCTGAGTTATAAAGCAATGGCAGGCCACTTCAATCTTCCTCAGAGAAGCCTCTGCATTACTGGTCACTGCCATGCCCACTGACTCCCTGTTGTTGTTTTTGTATTTCATTTCACTAAGCTGCCTGAGCAAAAGGGTGAGCGAAAATCTCCACTAAGTCCTTCACCCTCTGCGCAACCCTCATAGATATTCTCCACAGAGATAAAGCAAAGTAAAATTGAAATTTTACAAGCGACTAAAAAGATAATACAGTTTGAAATAATCTTACTGTGCATGCTGAACGGTGTCAATAAACAAGCATGCTTAGAACAAAATGCTCCCGCTTTTATCTCAGTGAAAAATCCATAAAGTCTTTACTTCAAGCTGAGACAGAGGTAAAGTGGTTGTTGCTTTTATGTTTCACCTTGTTTTTCTCAAAAGTGAGACCCCATTTGGGATTTGAGAGGCATGCCTTCTTATGGTTGACATTTATCTTGCACATGTGAGGGATGGAGGAAAGAGAAGTTAATAGAGAGTAAGCGTCATGCTAATCTTACAGAGCAAACAGTTTATTCACTCGGCAGGACAACTATAATCACATGGCAGGAATGGACGTGCATTTATGTATTTAGCTTATAATTTAGCTTATAATTAAGAGCATTAAATGCTTTTTTATTTAGTTATACTTTAAAATGAAGCAAAAATAGTCCAGTTCTCACATTTGTCTGGTACAACTTGAATTTTTCTCTGTAAATTACTGTCATGTACAAAGATTGCTACACCATTACTGGAGGCCTTATAAGGGGAAACATAGCTGCTTTCATTTTTTGCATGAATTTGTTATTTATTGTTATTCAACTGTTCAATTCAAAACTATTCAATTCAAAATCATTGTTATTCCATTCCGTTCACCACTCCCAACCTTTATTTGATTTCAAACATTTTAATTAAAAAAGGTAAACAAATAGGAAACTTTTCCATTTAAAACAGCAAGTTAAATTAGAAACAAATATAGAAATGCATACAGCAGACAATGTGTTTGTTTGTGTGTGCATGTTAGTCACTCACAATTGTCAAATGTCACATTTTATGCAATCTTAGGGGGACCAGTAGAAGTATATGGGAAAGTCTGACAACCCCCCTAGTCTGGTCAGCCATTATATTTATTTTTATTTTTAAATAATGTAGAAAAACATCTCAGGTTACGCACGTAACCATGGTTCCCTGAGAATGGGAATGAGATGCTGCAAACTTAATATTGGCTGGTGGCAGCCGATGACGTCACTACAGGTGAGACTGTGAGTATAAAAGCGCACCTGTGAAAAACGTCATCCACTTCTTGTCTGAAGGAAACGTGTGCAGGAGTACCTGAAGCATGGCAAAGGGATGCAGCGTCTCGTTCCCCTTCTCAGGGAACCGTGGTTACATGCATAACCTGAGATGTAACCTTTCGAATGTGAACTCGTGCTGCATCCCCTAGAGGGTGCTATGGGAATGGATTACCCACTCCACCATGCTGAAGGGATGAGTGCCTAAATGGCTGACATAAGTCAAAGACTCAAAGGATTCCCCATCCCAAGGTACACGCCAGCATCTGTCATGACTGATTCCCTATGGCCAGAGCCCGAGCTAGGCAAAGCTCAAGAGCTTGGTATTCATAGGAACACCTTAAAGGGAATATTGTCATAGACTGGAGCTTCTCCAGAATGGAGGCCTCAACAGGATGAAATGAGGAGGCCTAACTATGTTCTATGCCTAGGCCAGTTTCCAAGGAGGCTCAAGAGAGAGCCTAACCACTCGGAACTACTGTTCAGCAGAAACTCTAAGGGTGGAGACCTCAGAAACTGACTTTCAAAGCGAGAGAAGGCCTAACCATGCCCTAAGAAGAACAGCTATCAAGGTGGCCCCAAAGAGCCTAGCAACTTAATCTAGCTGGGCAGGCAAAGCTTTTCAGGGCGGAGGCCTAATGACTCTTTAAGGAGAGTAAGCCTAATAACACTCTGCTTAAAGGACAGTGGCCAAGGAGGCTCACAGAGAGCCTAACAACCTGGTGTACTACCTGCCTGAGCTCTAGGGACGAAGGCCTCAGCAGTGCGTCCTATGCCTATAGTAATAGCAAGCGGAGCTAAGGGGAGTCGAAGGGTGTATTCACACTAGGCGCTCTGAACCATACCCGAGCACGTTTGACCCCCAAAGCCCAGTTCGTTTGACAAGTGTGATCACTCCGTTCCGTGCCCGGGCTCCCGGGCCTGGGTTTGTTTAACCGTCCCTGGCCCACCTCTTCTAAGTGGTGCAGGCCAACGGGGGAGTGGGGAGGGGGGACAATCGCGCTCGGGCTCGGTTCAAGGCAACCATGCTTAGTGTGAGTACACCTGAAGGTGCTCCATTAACAAGCAGTAACCAAGGAGGCTTGAGAGAACCTTACAACTTGGTCCCTAGCTGACTAGAGGACAGAGGCCTTAGCACTATGTCCTACACCACCTAGGGGCACCAAGGAGGCTCACACAGAGAGCCTACAACTCCCTCAGTACTACTGCCTAACTTAGCTCTAAGACCGGGTGTCCACCAAACTGTTTTTGGTCAGCTGAAAACGCCAGGTGATTTGCTGCAAATGCCTAGTTGTGGGTTTTTCAGTTGAGACTCTTTGCTTGCTATGATACGTAATATCCGTGGAAGTGTTACTAGTATCTCATTTCACAGATAGTTTGTTTCTGTATTTTTTTATGTGTATATATATGTATATAATATAATATAAATATAATATATATATATATATATATATATATATATATATAATATCGAAACAATGTGTATTTGCCCTGGCTCTTGTTTTAAATGATTTTTTTTCCATTATTATTCTTGTTGTTGTCATCTGTTGACATTGTACAAGCAGAATGTGGTGGATGGTCAGTGTTGTATTTGTCCCTCCCCTCCTCCACTGTTATTGGACAGCTGGGTAAAAAGTGACAGTGATGAACGCTGCGTTTTACCAAAAGTTGAACATTC
The DNA here is from genome assembly GCF_019924925.1 of Ctenopharyngodon idella. Lineage (NCBI taxonomy): Eukaryota > Metazoa > Chordata > Actinopteri > Cypriniformes > Xenocyprididae > Ctenopharyngodon > Ctenopharyngodon idella. Next base: position 4,997,492 of record NC_067226.1, read on the forward strand.
TTCAACTCTCGGTGATCAGTAAAAAAAAACACTGAGCAATCAGTGTTTCAGCATGAGATGCTCAGCGCCTCTACGGTCCTGCTGTTTTAAAAACACAGCTGAAATCATGCAAGTCCCTTTGCATGCTCTGAGTGGCTGATTAGTCACTACAATTGGTGAAGCATCAGGTAAATTGGAAAGGGGACGTGGATTTTCAACACCATTGAGGGAGCTAACAAGGGCAGTGCTTAGCCCCTGGAATAAAGATTGAACAAAAAACGGGGTTTCCAAGCTGAAAGTAGGTAAGTCTCTCAGGTTCCTCTCTCTGCCTACTAGAGCGTCTGAGTGGAATATTTGAATTCTGTACTTCTTTCATCCCTAATTCAGTACTTCTTTCATCCTTTGTTTCAGGACGAACGGTGTCTCTCATGTTCCTCTGGGGTGTCAGAGAATATTATCAGGTCATCCAGAAAGACCAGTACTTCTTTCAGATTAATGTCCCCCATACGTTTCTCCATTAATCTTTGAAAAGTACTTGTGCGTTGATGACACCTTGGGGCATTCGATTGAATTCCCAAAACCCCAGTGGACAGACAAAGGCAGTTTTGGGTTTGTCTGACTCCTCAACTTCTATCTGGTAGTATCCAGATTTCAAATCAAGTACGGAAAACCATCTGGAACCTGTCAGAGCTGGAAAGATTCCTCAAGATTGGGAAGGGCATATGCGTCCTTTACCGTCTGGAGGTTTAACTTTCTATAATCTATACATAGCCGCACATCTCCGTTCTTCTTTCTCACCACCACTATGGGTGAGGAAAAGGGTGATTCAGACTCTCGAATGACTCCGCTCAAAAGGTCATGCAGATGCTTGCGGACAGCCTTAACATCTTGTGGATGGATTGGCTGTGCTCTTTGTTTCAAAGGAGTCTCGTCATTAAGGTTTATGTGATGTTTCACCTTTTGGGTGTGCCCAAAGTCTAAGTCATGCTGACTGAAAACTTCTGGCATTTCTCTGAGCTTTTTAGTGATACGGTCCTTCCATTCTTGTGGTAGTGGTGACTCACCAAAATTTAAGGTGAAATCAAGCTCCTGCACAGGTAAGTGTTTATTTTGTGAAGGGGTGATTGGTGGAGGGAGTACAGAGTCAACCACATGAAGCTCAGCTATTGTACACCTTGGCAGGATTGCTATATCATGTTCAGTTTCATTCGTAAGCACCACTGGTAAAAGGTAAGGCTTGGTTTTCGGAAAGGTAAGTAGGCAGCGTTCGACAAATACCCCACCAGGCAAAGATGAATTAAATGGATGATCTACCACCACACACTTATCAACCCCACAGGGCACTGCAACGGAACCTTCCACAACTACAGTCTGGTCTGCAGCCATGACCTCAGGTATTTACTCTTTAACCGCACATGACCAAGAACGCCACTTGTGTTTTATTTCCGTCTTGTCTCAAGTGTCCTCAGAACCACTCTGTAACCAAATGAAGATGGTTGGTACGTTGGGGAATTCACATTCGAATGTTGCTCGTAGAGAACATCCAAGGTATTTGTGCCTATTAAAATCAAAAGCTGATTTGTGTGTGTGTAGCGGGTATTAAGTCACTCACTAATGGACCAGAGAAATACAATCAGAAGACTGCACGGTACATAAGGGGAGGCAGCGGTGATACTGAGCAAAAGGCAGAGACAGAAGGTAAGTTATATCAATAATAACTTTACTTTGAATATTTAGTGATTTCTTTTTCTTTAGTATTTTCTTTTTTTTACCTCGATCACAGAATAACAAACAAAAACAGAAAATACAATAAACTATATATATACCCTGGGTGCACCCTCTAAATTACTTTTCCTTTACAGTAATCCCAATCAATGTGAATATAAATGAAACCAAATTCCAGTGATATCACATGTAATCCACACTGAAATCAGTGTTCAATTTCAAAGTTTTTATCAATTGGAAGATTGATCAGTCTTAAATTTTCCCAATTGTACTCCTGAAATGTATTAGTCCCATAAAAAAAAAAATACAAGGAACCAGTCTCTGGAAATGTGTTCTCTTACTTGTCTGAAGAAAAGTAATAGAATGGAGAAATTGTCCTTTCGTCTAGGTTCGTGATCATCTCGGGGTCGAAGTGGGAGGCTCGCCATCGATTAGGGAAATCCAACTTGAAAAATGTTCACACAGGAAAAAAAACCTGGCCTGATCACAGACCAGAATATGCATTAAATATTGTATATCAATAATGATTTACAATTATACATAACACTAGAAACAAATAAAATACATAAAGGAATGCCATCATCATAACAAGTGACATTATATTCAAATACCTGTCCATTCACGTCTTTCTCTCCTTTTTTTTTTTTTTTTCTTTCACAGGCACGCGCAACCAAAATGGTGTCAGCGAACAGCAGTGAACACTCAATACGCCATGCGGTCTGACATAATCACACTGCAAATGAACAATCCAACTCATACAATATCACAATACAACATCATTTTGTCTCGTATGCATGAAACAAATAAAATACTACAACATTTAATGTGTTGTCATTCGTTTTTAAGGCTAATTATAACATTGGTAAACCCCCTGAGTCAAAATGTAAACTCTGAAGTGCCCAATCGACACAATCACGCTGGATCATCCAATATCTTGAAGTTAAGCTCTAATTTGTTCAGTCTAGGAATAATATTTTTCGCATTTTAACACTCACACGTCAGATCAGATTTCTCAGTTGCTCTGCATCTCTCACCTGAACTGCGCAGCGCGATCCGTAGACAGAGTCATGTCATAATAATCTATTTAAGCAATCTTATAATAAATAATAATATTCATAAACAATTATTTCACAAGGGTTACACAGCACCCATTGAAAACAATTGGAAAAATACACTAGCCTTGGGAAAAAACTCTTTTCAGCAAGACGACTCTCTAAAACGAGAGGAGGCTTAATGACATTCTGTGCTCAGGGAAGCTTCCAAGGAGGCTGAAAGGAGCCATAGGCCTAGCAATGCTCTAAATAAAGCAGTATCTTTGGGTGTACTCACACTAAGCAATCTGAACCATGCCCGAGCGCGTTTAAAGCTGCAAATTCCTCCAAATAATGTCAGCTGCCTTCGTAATTATCCTCTGATACATGCAAGTGAAAATCGCTGTGCAGCATAAATGATAAATCTGTTAGGCAGTATCTTAGCGAAAGTGCTTTTCTTCCTGTTTTCTCACTTACAAAAAGTTGTCATATATGACATAAGCATGCCCCGGCCCGGAACGTAAAACAGCAATGTGAGTTCAGGCCAGTGGGGCAGTGGGGAGGGGGGACAATCATGGTCAGGCTCGGTTCAAGGCAACCGTGCCTAGTGTGAGTACACCCTAGGGAGGCTCAAAGGGAGCCTAACAACTCAGCACCACTACCCAGTCAAGCTCTGAGGACGGAGGCCTCAACTAAAGTTCTCAAATGAGGAGGCCTGCCATGTCTAACGCTAAGAATAGCTACCAAAGAGGTGCACAGAGCATCTAAGAACTTGATACTGCTGCCCCAGGTGGAGCTCTGAGGAGAGGAGGTCTCAGACAAAACTCTCCAGCAAGAGGAAGCCTAACAACACTCCTCTGTAGAAGCAATAGGCAAGGAGGCTCAAAGAAAGCCTAACAGCATGGTAGTACTATCTGGTAGAGCTCTAGAGTCGGAGGCCTCAATATAGCGACTCTCAAATGAGAGGAGGCCTAACATCACCAGACACTCAGGACAGCTTCCAAGGAGGCTCACAGAGAGCCTACACTCAGAATGCTATCCAAGGGGAGCACATAGAAGGCGGAGGCCTCAGCCTAACCACATTTCCAAACACAAACAGTGGCCAAGGAGGCTCAGAGAGAGCCTAACAACTCAGCACTACCACCTGGTTGAGCTCTGAGGACGGAGGCCTCAGCATGACAACTCTCTAAAGTGAGAGGAGGCCTAACTACGTCCAACACCCAGGACAGCTTACCAAGGAGGCTATCAGAAAGCCCAACTACTTGATATCGCTATCCAGGTGGAGCTCTGAGGAGGAGGCCTAACAATGCTCCATAGTAAAGGCAGTAACTAAGGAGTCTCAGAGAGAGAACCTAACAACTTGGTAAACTGCCAGGTGCCAGACAGCATATTCAAAACCATCCACCTGTTTCGAACCATCAGTAAGGCAGATGTTAATATTAATGACATACTACCAAAAACAACATCAGTCCAGCTTCAGGAGCCTGGTGTAAACATGTGTCAGAGCCTTTAACACGACACACCTGACTTCAGTCAGGCAGATGTTATTTAGCCTCTGGGACCTAGGGCTGGGTATCGAATTTGATACTTTTTAGGTACCGGCCGAATTGCCTCGATACTATCGATACTCGATACTATCGATACTCGATAGTATCAATTGCATACTGCCATTATACTACTCTTACTATTTCTGTCATACATAGAAAAGGCATAAATAGTAAGAGTAGTATGCTAGCATATTTCAACTTCCCTGAAGAAGGCTTTTTCCGAAAGGCTTTTGTGTATGGTAGTCTTCTTTATCCCTTGTGACCTCTCCGTAAAGTACCATGAACTTATAACTGTTTCCACCATTTTAGCACTCTCTACCTATTGATGTTTTTTTTTACATTGGAAAGCATTACAACCCTCTCTAAATAATCAGACATTATTTATTTATTTTTTTATTTTTTTATTTTTTTTAACACGTAATGTGTATGTTTTGTTTAGGTTTAGTTTTCTCTCCATTCCTGTTTGCCTGTGTTCAGGGCTGTAGCTGGGAAATTCTGGGCCCCCTGAAAAACTATTGATATGGGCCCCCACTGTCCTTCACTCATATCATATACGGCATAAGAGGCCCACATCTTGTGCCATGTAACCTAACAGGGATTTCTCACAATGTAACAAAACAGACCAATAAATAAATGTAAATAAAGGTTTTTATTGGACATTGTCAGGATCACCATTCACCAGTCACCATGCCTGTTTCCTCTACACACTACATTTCCCATAATCCTCCCTAGTAATCACCTGCACACACTTCTCAATCACACACCTATTTGCCATCATCCTCATCAACTCTCTATAAAAGCCAGCACCACACACACAGGCCTTGTCTGGTCTCGTCCTTGCTTACTTTGACTGTTTCTTTGTCTATATCTTGGACTGCCTGTATTGCTAATCACTACTTACCTACATCTACTTACCTGGACTGCCTTCCTGTGCTCCATTCATCTGTGTTCCTGCTTCCCTGGATTCCCGTCTTCTCCATTGTCATCTGTTCTCCTCCTACAAAATAAGAGACATTATTATCATCATTTTCAAGGATCATCAAGGTGTCCTTGATCAGCTCCAGAGCTCAGTCACAAGTCCGTTCTAACCCCAGAGTACAGTCATAAGCCCGTTCCTGTCCCAGAGTTACAAACCCATTCCAGCCCCTTACCGCAGCCTATTATTGGCTCCAGCCCCTAAGTACAGCCCAGTGATGGCTTTAGCCCCCAAGCTAGTAGCGAGTCTGCTCCAGACCCAGAGTTCAGTATCAAGCCTGTTCCAGCCCCTGAGTCTACACTGGAGCTCATTCTAACCCCTGAGTCTGCATCGGAGCCCACTCTAACCCCTGAATCTGCTCCAGAGTTTGCACCCACCTGTAAGTCTACTCCCAATTCCCCTGCAGTCCTAGATTCTGTACCAGAGTTTATCCCAGACCAAGAGTCTGCTCTAGAGGATACTCTAACCCAGGGGTTCCCAAACTTTTCAACCAATGACCCCCAAGATAATGGTTCCAGTGACTTACGACCTCCCACTATCCTTGGAGGTAGTTAAAGTATACAAAGTTGCGCGCAACAGTGCACACGCACTAATAAGCCTATCCAAACATGAGCATAATTACAACAGAACAGTCTAACAACCATAATATTAGTTTATAGTAATTCACTCATTACTTTCATTTCAACATTAACCTCACCTAATTACATGGGTGGCCACAATGCTTGGAGCACAAAACTCAGCCAGTGTCTTGGAATTAAATGCTGTCTTTAAGGTGCGGTTGCTTGACAGTTCAACCAATGCGTCCTCCATGTCGGATGTCAGATGATTTGCCCTTGTTACAGTGAATGGTGATCTTATCCAGTCATATTATTCTGGAGCTGTTTCCTCTGGGAAATACCTGTTAAAGTGTTCCAGGAGGGCTTGGAGGTGGGTAGTGATAAACTTCTTCACTATGTTAACACTCCTTTCCTCCCTCATCGCCACGGTCAGAGTGACCGATGGGATCTCCTGGTTTCCTAGTTTCCTTGTAACGGCCACGGAGGCTGATCTGATCTCCTGTTCTCCTAGCTTCCTGGTAATAGCCACAGAGGCCGATATGATCTCCTATTCCCCAAATTCCATCAATGCGGCCAAGTAGGCCGCCATGATTCCTGAGTTACCTTCACTGCCATGGCCCACTGAGTTGGCTTCACCACCATGGTCCCCTGAACTACCGTCACCTCCCTGATCCCCTAGGTTGGCGGTGCCATCCTGGAGGTTTCCTATCCTGCCTGTAAATCCCCATTCACCTGCCTATCACCTGCTACGGCTCCAGGATCAACATTCACCAGTCACCATGCCTGTTTCCTCTACATACTACATTTCCCATAATCCTCCCTGGTAATCACATGAACGCACTTCTCAATCACATCTATCTGCCATCGTCCTCATAAACTGTCCATAAATGCCAGCACCACACACACAGGCCTTGTCTGGTCTCATCCTTGTTACTTGGACTGTTTCTTTGTCTATGTCTTGGACTGCCTATATTGCTAATTGCTGCTTACCTGTATTTACTTACCTGGATCATCTTCCTGTGCTCCATTCATCTGTGATCCAGCTTCCCTGGATTCCCATCTCCTCCATTATCGTCTGTTCTGCTCCTACAAAGATAAGAGACATTATCATCATCTTCAGTGATCATCAAGGGGTGTGTGGTGCAACTTACCTATTTGGACTGTTACATTCCTCATCCACTCTGGTTGTTGTTATTCACTACATTTGCCATCATCTCATTCACCCTGTTTGTTAATAAACTTACCATCCTGAGTCTGTGTTCTGTGTCAGACATCAGCAAAAGCAATATATCATATACAAAGTTGATATAAGTATTACATCAAAACAATGGTATTAAAGGGATAGTTCACCCAAAAATGAAAATTCTGTCATTAATTACTCCCATAAGACTTCCATTGATTTTCGGAACACAAATGAAGATCTTTTTGATGACATCTGAGAGCTTTCTGTCTCTCCATAGATAGCTACGCAACTGACACTTTGACACTTCAAAAAGTTCATAAAGAGATCGTAAAACTATACCATACCAATTGAGCGTTTTAGTCCAAATTTTTCAAATTAAACATTCATCAACTCAGTTGTGGTAAACAGAAGCTTAAGCACGTTTGCTTGACGTGCGAGAACCATGAGGTTCGTTCTCGTGTGTTGTGGTAAATGGAAGCACTTGTGAGCTTGTAAGGTGTCCATAAGAGGTTTGCTCTCGCGCATCTAGCAGGTTCGGTTGAGCTTCGGTTTATATTCGCTAATCAATGTTTATTTGTGAATCAAAGGCTAAATTAAATCTCTTCATCATATAAAGTGATCAAGTCTCTTCAGAAAATTTGGACTAAACCGTTCAATTCATATGGATTAGTTTTACGATCTTTTTCGAGCTTCAAATTTTCAGCTGCGGTCTATGGAGAAACCGAAAGCTCTCAAATCTCATTCAGACACATTCAGAAATTAAAAAGAATTCTGTCAAATGTAAGATAAAACCAATTAATCTTTATCTTTATTTTTGAAGATATGTTACTGCATAATATTTTATTAAATAAAGGGGTCATGAACTGTATTACAGTATCTCACAGAAGTGAGTACACCCCTCACATTTTTGTAAATATTTTATATCTTTTCACGTGACAACACTGAAGAAATGACACTTTGCTACAATGTAAAGTAGTGAGTGTACAGCTTGTATAACAGTGTAAATAATCCAGTAGTCCATGTCCTTAGTCTGCTTGTCTTCAGCAAACTGTTTGCGGGCTTTCTTGTGCATCATCTTTAGAAGAGGCTTCCTTCTGGGACGACAGCCATGCAGACCAATTTGATCCAAATAGATCACAGACATGTTGAGTGCATGAATGCAATGATCTCGTCATTGTAACTCAATTTCTGCACACTATTAAATGCTTTTATCATAAATAACAGAGCAAACACAATATAAATAAGAGATTTGTTGATTCTAACGGGAGTTTTGCAGAGTCCAGAACTCAGTCACTGATAAATTCGCGCTGTTTGATTGACAGCTCCAGCTATTGTAAAGGGAGCGTACTTTGATCGCTTTCTATATACAATTTAATCACAGTTTAAATAACAGATTATTTACTAAGAGAAACAATGTGAAGTTTACCGCTTAGTCACTGGTTTGACTTACTGACAATAAATGATTTTGAGACAAAGAACATCTGAATGTACATGAATCATAACATATCAGAAATCACTGGTCAGTGGTGATTTTGGTTAGACATGTACACATAATCCGTACATCTCGAACAAGCCTATTAACTCAGAAACCATAAAAATGGCTCTTCATGACAAAAAGGTTGCTGACCCCTGTGTTATGCTTATATTCCTGTGATCTCCTGTGTGTTTATGTATTAGAGTTACATCTTTGTGTGATCTATACACGCATGCTATGTTTGTAGCATGTGTGGACCATGTTAAACATCAAATTAGAGAACTCGCCTTGTGTTTACAACACTCCTTCAGTGCATTTAGTTAATGGCGATACAGTTAGTGGTGTAAGGTGGTTACATGTCTAATCAAACATGACAGAATACCAAATATTAGAAGCTTACACTCCCAGCTCGATATGAAATGGGATCACAAAGGTTTCTGCAAACACACTTCAAGTGCTGTGAGTCTGTCAGCTCTTAATAAGTGAAAGTGAAGTGAAGGTCCTCATGAGTTCAGAGCACCTGACACAGAAAGTGACCTCATCAAAGACTAGTTATCTACCTGTACTATCTGGTGGCAAGATAGAAGATTTGATGATTGTGCCTTCTCTCTTTAGTGTCAAGTTGAAGAGCCAATGATAAAAATAGTTCTCTGTCCTGACTAAGAAACAGAGCTGATTGAAAGAAGCCGCTGTGTTTATAAGAAAATTCATAGCCTTCTCATATTCTCACATCAGAAATAATGAACAAGATGCTCTGTTTCTACATTAGCTGTTTATTGAGCTGTGCGAAAGTCTGACTTTTTTATGTCCTACACCAAATAACCAGTTGCTATTAATATGTGTCAGCTAACCCGGTTGTGCTCTCGGCCTTTATTGATTCATTTAGCTTGCGTTTTCTCAAAGATTTGTCTCCATGCTGGAGACATCAGGAGAGCTTTCATAAGCAGAGAGTATGAAAAATATTACTTTTCGATGCATCCAATCGCTTCACGTCACTTCGGCACTGTTATTACGTTTCCTTTGACCTTTTGCCGTTGGTGCGCAATGTGATTGACTAAGAGGAAGGGAGACAATAAGCTCATAATAGCCTTTAAAACAGTTCAACAACGCTGAGGAGCTCAATCTGCACCTAGACAACTTTCCTCATCACACTTGTTGAATAAAACATCAGGCTGAGCGCATGCTAATGGCTGACAACGGCTTCTCTGTTTTGCACAAACAAAAACCTTACTCTGTCTCTCTCTCGTTTTCACTCTTTTCTGCGCCCAGGAGTTTTAGCTTTGATGCATTTTACACCAGCCTCAGTGTTGACAAGTTATCTGTGACCTGTAGAGAGAGCCCCCGAAAACGCAGCGCTGAGAATCCATCTTCGCCTTCCCTTTTCGCCTCGAATAGCGGCGGAGCAAACAAACAGGGCCTAAACAATACGATATATACCACATATCAATTACACTAAATGCCTCAGTATCTATACTTCACTGTCTCAACCACACACCGGTTACAAGGCACACACGCTGCGGTGGGACGATAATGGGTCGGCATTGTTCTCCACCATCTGGAGCGCTGATAAGACTCGCCTGTGCATAGTTGATAATAGGAGCCAGCGGAGGAAGAACTGAGTGTTAAACATTTCCTTGGCCCATGAAAAAGGTTCCATTAAGTCCACTGACCCCAATTGAATATTAATGAGCTAATTAACAGATTTATTGTTCTACGCAATTTCTAGAGGGGCCCTGTTTTTTTAAGTGCTATTATTTTTTTCTAATTATTTTTTGCACTTTGTATAATTGAATCTTTGTAGCTGCCAGCATCCCAAGCGTGCCTTGGCAACACAGAAAAGAATTTGGACTTGTTTTCTCTCTCTCTCTCTCTCTCTCTCTCTCTCTCTCTCTCTCTCTCTCTCTCTCTCTCTCTCTCTCCTCCTCCACTCTGTTCATTTCTTTCCCCAACAACAAAAACAATGTTTTCTTCGATGGCAATGTGTTTGTAATTAGGCTTTACCCCCTGCACCCCCCCATCTTCAACAGCAGAGCTTAGGCCTATGAATTTTGTATTTAAAGGGGCTACAATGTTTGTTCCAGGAAGGAACAGGGTGAGGTGTTGGATTACAAAACAGCAATCAGCGGGGTTACACTCGACTGCATCACTCGGAGGGTCTGGCAGGGCTCTTAAATGAGCATTGACAGCTGTGGCTGATAGATAGCATAATCAGCTGATGAAGAGGATACACTGCAGCGCTGCTCTCGACGGGCTTTTTGAATAGTGCTGCTGCAGCCACACACCGGGTTGATGTAAAGGTTACCTTGAAAGAAATAAATGCAATTAGGAATGCGAATGATCAACACAGGTGATAAAGGGGGACCGCAAGCCTTCCGTGGAATCCACCAAATCTTGCTCATGTCGGCATGTCGGTGATGGATGGCATACTCATGCGAATGTTTTGTGTTTCAAAGGAGATGTTTGAAATGGTGTTCGATGCAAGGACACAGTCTAACAATTGCTTTTTTGTGGTGAAATTGACATGCAACAGAATTTCAATAACTGTACGGGCATAGCGACTGGAATAATCGCAAATGTTCTGACAAGCGCACCTCCGTTTGAAATATGCGGGGAGAGATTGGAGGGACATGTGAGGGAGGGGGGCCACTGGTGATGACCTTTTGATAACTACAATATAATTATTATTGCTTTTTTTTTTTTTCTATCTGCAACTTTACTTAATTCTATTTATGCCCAGAATCCAATTCCACCCAAATAAAAGCATCAATTTCTTTCGGTTACTCCACCAATATAACTTAGAATAATGAACTCATTTCACTGTTATATGGAAATAGGCTCTCATTACAATAATTTTGCCTGATACACAAGCCAGCTGATATTAGGAGCCGGGCCCTACAGTCAGAGAGGTTATTATGCTATACATCACAAACTGCATTAGGCTCATAAAACCTGTCACCAAAAAGGTTGAGAAGTTGCAGCAGCCAGCCCTGTGGCTTCACGTGTCTCCTCTAAAAAAGGAGACTCTGATGAATCAACCATATAGACGAAGCTGATTAAAAAAATCATTTCTGATTGTTCATGATTTCCATAGACATTAGAGTTTCTAGCTTTGCTTTTGTTAAACCTGATTTGCAGTGGTAGCCTTTCTTTTCTTTCCCATCAGCTATCACAGTAGTCTTTCTCTCATCTAATTCTCTTGTTCTGTTTTCATCTACTATAGTAAAAACAGTAATACTATGAAATATTATTATGGGTCATATATAATCATATATATATATATATAATTTAAAAGGGCATTTTGACACAATTTTGTGTGTATTTGCTCAAGAAGATGTAAAAGAGAACTCAATTCGGTACTTGTGTGCTGTCAGAGAGGCAGCTTTCTGTGTGCACGCTTCAGGTGTGTGTGATCCATCACAGAGTGACTTAAAATCACTTAAATGTTTAAACTGACAACAAGGCTTGTGAAAATGAAGGAAGCATCTCTGGCCCAATTGTTCAGATTATAGTTTTAGACGGGCTGAGACGACAGACAAGCCCCCCTAAAAAAGGGGTCTAGAACCGCCCCTGCTCATGTAAGCCATTGTCTAAGCTTAAATCACCAGATGCTGGTCCTCAGTAAAATCCGTAATGTGGCATTATTTTAATTGCTTCATTTCCATGTAGAAGGCTGCTTGGTTTATGACAGTTTGTCATAGTTCTTTGTGTTGGGCGATGAGGAGCGGATGGTGAGAGCGATGACATGCATCTGCTGTTGATGTGAAATCACTTGAAGAAGGTGTCTAAAAATTTGGCTGTAATTGCTAGAGCTAGGAGAGAGTTTTTAGCGTGCGTCTAGAAAGAAGAGCTACCAAAGCTTGTACCTTGGCAAGTCAAGAGTTGGAGACAAAACAACAAAGTGCAATAATTGTTTTTCGAGCTGAATGCCAGAGGGAATGTGTGATGCTAAAAGCGGTGCTTTCTTCCACACAACACTCCCAGCAGTCAGATGCAGTTCTGCAATCATTACATGTTGTCTCACAGAAAGTAATCTTTGGTAACAATCAATTACAATACATTTCACCCTTTTGTCAGTTTTTCACATTCTGTACAGTCTGCTAAACAACCCTCTTTCAAATATCATACAATATATTCATAGGGAACAGTGAAACATGGAGTAGTTGAGCTTCAAAGTTGTGATTATAATGCAGGCTTCCTCTCAGTAGAGGAAATGAGGATAAAACAGGGCTTTTTTTGTCCCATTATGTAGAATGAATTACTATGTTGTTCTTTTTTTAAAGATGTCTGTTGTGGCTCTGGTGCTCTCTCAAAGAAATGTCCATACTCTGGCTGAGGTCATGATTGTAGTATGAAGGCAAATAGAGCTATATAAGGCAGTTTCATGCACTCTGTGCTGGTTGGCTGACATTGGAACGTTCCACCAGTAATTTGCAATGCGAACTTGGGAATGTCTTGCCAAATGTATTGCTGGGACCAGTAAATTCCTGACTTCACCATGCCACAGTGTTCTGGCACAACCTTTGGGTTAATATTAGACCCTAGAAATTATGCCTTTAGGATGCACCAAGAATTAATTATGAGCCCACACTCTATATTAAATTGAATTTAAGTATTAATTCAAACAGCTGGTATGTGTTAAATGTTATCAGTGGACGTTGGTGCAGAGATTCAGTTCTAAGGCCTTGTTAAAGGAATATTCCAAATTCACTAGAATTAAGCTCAATCGATAGCATTTGTGGCATAATTTTGAGCAATATAAGCAAATAAATTTGCCATGAAAAATCATGATCGGTGCATCACTGATCCAAACGTTATTTGGAATTGCTACACAATCGTCGCTCTGTCATTGCCTTGTAAGTATCAGGGAGGGGGAAGAAAGCAATACACTTGGATTTAGGGCTAACATTTCAATTATGGACTTCATCAAGAATGGTAGCTTATCCCTCATAATTAACATAAAATGGAATATATCATCACACAGTGATTCTATTTTAGAGCAATCAGGGCACAATTTCCATTCGATTATGAACGTGGTTTACGACTATACTGGGCGCCTATTGAAAGCTAATTAATTTGCAGTGAGGACAATTATCGGGGAGCTCATCATTTAGCACTGTACTGGAAGTTTTTTCCACCCCTTTATCCTAATTTCGTTCACTCAATGCGGGGACTGAATGAGGATCATGTAAAGCAACTGAGTATCAGTGAACCATAGCAATGCAGAAGGAATAGAAGTGTTGGGCCAGAGCTATGCTTCCTCTTGGGGTTACTGTTTCCCAAGCACAAGCCAACTTGTATGCCTGGCTGCCTTACAGCTTAAGCACTACTGTACTGAATGGTCTACAGATTGCTCCATTATTTCAGGACAGCAGCAATGCAAGATGGACTAAAGAGCCATTATCTGAGTGAGTGAGACCATCGGAACTTATTACACGTGTGACCTTTAAAAGCCTTTCCCCATTACAGATCTCAGGTGAGATTTTACTGGAATCAATTTTTTATACTCAGCCAGATGGAGGCCCCCGCACAAAAAAGGAAATGAACGAACAAATGAGAGAGTGAGCAAGTGAATGAATGCATGAGCGAGTGAAAGAATAGCCCGGATCTCTGTGAAAAATGCTCTCATAAAAGGAATCCACCAGAGCCGATGGAGATGGGCAGGATTTTAAAGCATCTCTAATGCCTCTGTGCCCTTTCTTCGCAAATTAAAGAGACTTTGAACTGGCTGAGGAAGATGCTGGAGTATTGTGCTTAATCAAGGTAGAAACACAAAGCCGGCACAGGTTCCCCAAAGGATCACATCAAAAGGTGTATCCCACTTTGTGCACTATTTAATCAGTTAAAACACAGATGGCAGCCTGCCTCGATTAATTAATCATATATGAAGCATCCGGTACCTGTGAGCAGAAAGTATGTCAATGCTACCGAGATCTAATTTGGATCTCGATGTACCTCAGTATTTGTCTACAGAAAAAAGACCCGCAGTTAAAAAACTTCTTTCATTTGTGCGAAAAGTGCCAAGCGTAGTTAGTGCTTGGTAAACTGTATTGTAAAAGTTGCGGCAGCGTGCAGCCTTTGAACCTCCTTATCCCCCTCTGACTGACAGCTTCTCATTTGACTTGGCTCTCATTGAATAACATTGCTGGTGCTTACCCTAGATGTATGGCTTGAATTTCATTTTAGGCCCGTTAGTCGTGTACCTGAGGGATATAAAAACAGAAGATATGCACATTATGTGTGCGTCTCTCTGTAAGAAAAAAAAAATGAAAGGCATATCTGCTTCAAAGCAAACATTATTTTATAATTAGCCTGTAAAATTCACTGACGGCGAGAATATCAATGCAAAAGCGCCTGTCAACAGACTTTTCCGTCTCTGGTTTGTTGAGCTTTTTGATGAACTGCATTTTTGAGGGAAAATAGGAAAATGTCAACTCCTTTTAAAGATCTCACAAACCGTCCATATTAACCTTTTTTAAATCTAGAGACTTCTGGATAATGAGATGAAGTGAATCTACACTTTTCCACAGAAAACGCTTTGCATTTTAAGGGCTGCATGTGTTTTATTGCTTTGCAGGCTTTGTTTGTGGTTGACTGAACTGGTTGGAAGCTGATGTGGAGGTATTGTTGCAGGTCGTCATATGGCGACAATGTTTCTACCATATTTTTGCCGTCTTGCAACTCCTGTATATATTGCTGTCCAGGTAATCAAACTACTTTGGAAAGTCTTGTCACCTTGTAAAAGTAATTAAATTTCCATGAAAGCACTATGAAGTATGTTTAAAGGATTATAAAAGTAAGGGTAATGAATGTGGACATGAGGCCTGGAGCAGGGAGAGAGATGGATATGTTGTAAAACAGCAGCTGTGTGGGCCCTTGAGTCTGGACCCGTTGCCCTACGCTAACGCCAGGGTGGCCCTGTCATTCTGAGCAAGGACTCCACCGGTGAAAAAAACATCTTAAACTAGGCTAAGCTGGTTTGTTGGTCTTAGTTGGTTTCCCAGCCTGGTCAGGTTGGTATACTGGCTGGTTTTAGTGGAACAGTAATGTGACCAGTTTAAACCAAACAGCTTAAAGGGTTAGTTCACCCAAAAATGAAATTTCTGTCATTAATTACTCACTCTCATGTCGCTTCCTTGTTTACGTCCAAACGCTGACCCATTATTGGCCGGCTCTTGTGTTAGCATTGCGTTGTGCTGCTCACGTGTTCAGCTTCGGCCAATACTGAGTTGGCAGTCGGACGTAAACATGGAAGCGCTGCACTGAGTTCACTACGTATGACAATGGTTCAAATTGTTGAATAAACTTATTTTTATTTTGTTTTGCACACAAAAAGTATTCTTGTCGCTTCATAACATTAAGGTTGAACCACTGTAGTCACGTTGTTTATTTTAACCATGTTTTTACTACTTTTCTGGACCTCAAAAGGTGCAATGACGTTGCTGCCTATGTGTGGTTCAGATACCCTCGGATTTCATCAAAAATATCTTGATTTGTGTTCCAAAGATGAACGAAGGTCTTCCATGTGTAGAACGACATGAGGGTCAGTAATGACAGAAATTTCATTTTTGGTTGAACTAACCCTTTAAGGCCCATTAACACCAAGAACAATAACTATAATGATAAAGAAGTTTTAAAAATTGTTCAAAATTGATAAGGATAGCCACAACTATACACAAAAACAACTGTAATAATAGTAATGGCATAGAGTAACAATATCACTGGAATCACTTTCAGAATTATTTTTTTCCTAGCTGATGAGCAATAAGAACATTAAAGGTGCAGTCACATTTACCATTGCTCAGTCATTCCAACAGAACTCATTCTGAAAGTGATTTCGACAATGTTGTTCCTCTGTGTCATCAATGCTTCATATGTCTTTACAATATTAACAATAGACAATGGACTGTTTTTTGTTCACAAAATTTCGCAGCAATTTCGCTAATATGACCACACCATAACAGCCAGTCAAAACCCACCCAACTTTAAAGCTTAAACATTTAAAGCGACAGACATCATCATAACTGCAGTGTGCGCTTATAATAAACTGACCATTATTGTCCATCAGTATGGATGCTAATTTAATTATTATACTTATCATACTTTGGTGTGATTGACCAAATTAACATTTGTGAGCAGGGTCATGCAAATGTTAATTGTCAAAAAGTGTGCTCCTGTTGATAGTGTGGCATGCACACAAATGCAAAAATGTTTTTTTCCCTCACTTTTTTTTTCCCTTCACTCACGCATACAGATGTAGTTTTACCACCATTTCTCTTTATTCAGATTGGCGATGAACTAAGTTTCTTTGTCTCATAATTCCAGCAAAGCTCAACAAAAATAGGTTAATAGTTCAGGGCTGCCTGAGCTAAACCGTATGGAAATGAAACCTATACAACAGTAATGTATCTGATCCCTTGTAGTCATCTCCTGTGATCTATCAGCACTCTACCTCTACCCCTCCTGGAAGCAACGTGTACCCTGCAGATGGTGCTGTTTTAAAAAGGATGGTGGTGTGAAATGCAGTTCCTGTGCTCAATTCTGCACTCTGTCTTACTGTTAACACTTCTTAATAAGCCCTGTCTATGTCTGGCTGATATGGTTAGTCAAATGGCTACTCTATTAGTTTGTGCCATACCAACAGTAGAGGTTTACAACCATCATTTTCTTATATCTTGAATACGTCCTCTTAAAGGTGCAGCTGTAACACTTGTTCACGAAGTCTAAACATCAAAGGGAGCTTTCAGAACGTGTCAGTGGCTATTCTTTTTCATAGAATCAGATATTGACGAAAACATCAACAAACTAAAGACCCCAGAGGGCGGGAAGAGAGCAGAAGTGCTTGTGTTATTAAGGAGCTGCAGGACTGCAGTGATTGAGTACACTGTTTGTGCATTAGCAAAGTACAGCTGTGGTTAAATGAATGTTGCATTAAAGCTCACTCAATCAGCAGCAACACATGCAATTATAGCCGGCTCAGGAGCGAGGCACGCCATGACCCCAGTTCTGAGAAATAATTTACAAACAATTTACTGTAAAAAACACTAAAAATACCATACCTGGAATCACTTTCACATTCAGGTTTATTGACTATCTATCTCTCTGTCTGTTCTTTGTTCTATCTATCGTTCTATCATCCATTCTTTCTGTTGTTCTATTTATCTGAAGTTCTTCCTAAAATCTGTAGTTGTGTAGTTCTGTCATTCTATATCTAATGTTCTCTATACACTGATCAGTTACAACATTAAAACCACTGACAGGTGAAGTAAATAACATTGATTAAATTGTTAAAATAGTGATGGCTAGATGACTGGGTCAGAATCTCCAAAATGGTAAGTCTTGTGGGGTTCCTGGTATGCAGTGGTTACCATGTACACCCCTTTATGGCAGTGGCTTCTTTCAACAGGATAATTAATTTACCCTGCCACACTGCAAAAATTGTTCAGGAATGGTTTGAAGAACAAGACAAAGACTTCAAGTGTTGCCTTGAGCTCCAGATTCCCCAGATCACAATCCTGCTGAGCAACTATTGCATGTTCTGGATCAACAAATCTGATCCATGGAGGCCCCACCTTGCAAAATGCAGGACTTAAAGGATCTGCTGCTAATGTCTTGCTGCCAGATACTACAGGTCACGTTCAAAGATCTTGTGGAGTCCATGTCTTGACACATTAGAGCTGTTTTGGCAGCACGAGGGGGACCTAGATGGTATTAGGCAGGTGGATTTAATGGTGTGACTGATCAGTATATGGGTCAATGATGTCGGTTCATTTTTTTGTCCAAAGGCCTTAATAATTATAAAAAAACAAAGATATGACGAGTATGTAAGGTACTACAACTCTTTTATTGAATCCAAAATGTTTTAATTATATTTTGCTACATATAAAGGTATTTTAAAGATTTTGAAGTGTCACAATGTCATTCGGTTTAACCATCCAAAGGCCAATACAGCAATTTCCTTTGTGATTAAAATATCTTAAATGTATATATTTTTTATTCTGGCATGATTTTATAACATCATATATCAACATAGTGCAAACTGGTATTAAAATTATGTGTAGAAGTCATTGCTTTGTTATGAGAAAGAATGTCCAGAAAAATTAATTTCATTGATGTCATTTGGAGTAACCAATATAAAGGGACCATTATGGATCAAGTCATGCAGTCAATATCATGTAACAGGATGGGACATCATTCAGACACCTGCAAAGGACCACATGGTCATGAAACAAAGTAAATAACTCTCGTTTAACTATTTGAAAAATTCATGTTTTCACTTGCTCATACACATGTCCCGAAACATCAGGTCATTCGCTATAAAACATGGAAAATGTTTTAATATTTTAAAAACTTGTACTAAATATAAAATGTTTGATTGTCTTTTTGCTAGCTAGCTAGCTAGATATCCACGTGTTAGCATTGTTTGTCATTATATTGTCATTGTTAGCATTGTTTGTCAAATATTGTCATTCGGTATAATCAAAAGAGTCATTCAGTAAAACCGAAATTTTGGTTAAACCAAATGACTTTTTTGGTGCCAAATTTGTCCATCTTGTAAAAAATGACAAAAGCAGTGTTAATTGATCATTAAAAACCACATAATCTCATTGTTAATACTTAATGGAGATATAATTAATTTTGAAGATTTATTATGTTTTTTACACTTAAAAACCTTATTCGTCGGTGACCCATATACATACTGTTATATATACTTATATATATAATATATATAAAACCACGGCTTCTTAGGGCTTATTGCTTTTATAAAACTGTTACCACACAATACAGATATTAAAGCCAAAATATATGTATCAATGCAACTTTCATGAAGTAAAATCATTATAAGGCTTCCTTCTGCTGGGGAAAAAAAAAATAGTCCCTGACCGTCAACAGCAACAGAAGTTACCTTTATTACGCCATTAGATGGCGGCAAAGATTCTTTATGAGCGAGTCACTCAGTCGCAAAGACTTTTATATTGAAACTTGTTGTGAACACGGAACAAGATGCAAATGGAAAATGCTTTGACTAGCGCTGTCAGTGTCAGCAGGGCATGGGAAAACTCATTAAATGTTAAAAGGACAAGATCGCAGCGGACATTTAAACAGATTTTTTTTATTATGAACATAGGACTGACCTGAAGGAAAATGCTAAATCTGAATGCAGGTAATACACTCGGTCACTAGATCTCTCTCTCTCTCACAATACTCTTTTACATAATGCGGTAAACTTCAATGAACAAAATCAATAGAGAACAAACGTTTACTTTGCTAAGAGTGGTTACTAAGACTGTTGCAACAACATACACGTTCAGTGGCGCAGCGATACTTATATAATGCGGTCAGCTGTATGTTTTCGTGAATTTTACAACGGCTTTGAACGTGGCTCAACCAATCAGAATCAAAGGCCGGAACAATCCGTTTTATAATATCTAACAATCTGTATCATTCTGCCATTTTATCGTTTCATCAGTCTGTCGTTATGTCTGTCTGTCTGTCGTTCTATCTATATCATTTTATTGTTCTATCTGTTTGTGGTTCTATCTATCAGTCTATCTAGTTATATTGTTCTATATCTATTGTTCTATTTTTCTATGTCTATTTTTCTATTTGCTTTATATCTAATGTTCTATATCTATCATATATCATTCTATCGTTCTGTCTTTAAAGGGTTAGTTCACCCAAAAATGAAAATAATGTAATTTATTACTCACCCTCATGCCGTTCCACACCCGTAAAACCTTCGGAACGCAAATTAAGATATTTTTGTTGAAATCCGATGGCTCAGTGAGGCCTGCATAACCAGCAATGACATTTCCTCTCTCAAGATTATTAATGTACTAAAAACATATTTAAATCAGTTCATGTGAGTACAGTGGTTCAATATTAATATTATAAAGCGACGAGAATATTTTGGTGGGCCAAAAAACGAAATAACGACTTATATAGTGATGGCCGATTTCAAAACACTGCTTCAGGAAGCTTTGGAGCATTATGAATCAGCGTGTGTTATGAATCTATATGTTATATAAATTTCAATTTATTTTAATTTGAATTGCAATTCGGTATCTTGTTTGCTACATCAGTTAAAATTCACATATTGAATTGGAATCTAAATGCCATTCTCGGTTCGGTTCTAGTGCACAATGCTGGCACTGACGTTAAGCGAGGAGTCTTTCGCTGGATTAGCGGATGAAATATCTGACTGTAACTGCCCAAGCTCACATTGCACTCTGGCTCGTATCAGTACTTAGAGCAATAGAGGACCACGTCAGCCCGGAGAGAAACTTAATCAACAGTAATATATACAGTGCTCCCCAAATCCATTCTCTATATCCAACAAGGTGATTTTCTCTCTCTCTTCCTTTCTTTACGAGAAAGAGAAAATTGCACATCTAATGAAATCCAATTTTATATTTCATTCTGAGGAGCACAATAAACAGAGAACAAGCAGTAAATAAGCTTTTCAGAAAGCTGATTACCAAAGCAATTTATTGCCAAGTCCAAAACCATAGCAGAGCAGAGATGTGTTGGGGGGTGAACAGGGGGGGTTTCTTTTCTCTCTTTTACCTTTTTGCCTGCCGTGTTGTTATTGGCCAGGTGCGAGCGTGTATGCGTAGGTCTCCATGTGCAAGTATATTTATTTATCCATATGCGCTCAACTTTTCTGGGATTTCTTTGTCTTCTGATGAAAATAAAAAAGGAGTTTGTGATTGGGGTCAGCCCTGCATCCATTAGAGCAGCAAATGAAGTGGAATTCAAGGCTCCTTCATTACCGAGGCCGCCTCTCATTGTTCCCGACTGCTTTCCATACAGCAGAGTCCCTCTCTAACCCAAGGCTGATTGCAATAATGATATTTTCCCACCACAACAGTCCCGACATTTCCCTGATTGGAATACATAGCCAGTGTGCTCCAATAAATAGGCCTCACCTGTCCCCTGCCCCCTCTGAACAAAAGGTCCTAGCCTGTGCTTTGAGACAAATTGTCTCCCAGTTACAGCTGTATCATATTATTCTGTTGAGCTCATTTACTGGAATAGAAAAATGATAATTTCATTGTATTGTTTGTGTAGTGGGTCCACTGATACGGCCCTGCTATTCATGAGCTTTTCATTATTGGATTTGGATTCTAGACGTCTGGTTGAGCAGATCTTTGTCCTACAGGATTGAAAGCGTATTGTCTCTGTACAGCCTCATCAAAGCGACTATGACTTGACTTTAGATACATGTTCCTTTTTTTTGCCATGCATTTTGCCCAAATGTGTCATCGCCAGCATCCAAAATAGTGCCCATCTAGCTCAAATAGGATACGGACTGAGGATGTCTGAAAGGGGGAGGGTGGCTAATGTTAGAAGAAATAAATTGAGCCGGCATATGGAGCAGGAAAAGTGCACCGTGCAGATTATTCACAGTTATATAATGTACTGGGAGAGAAACAGGCGCTTCTCATTTTGGTCACTTATCCCTCATTGTAGAGAGGCTGTATATTGCATTGCTGCTGCAGCAGCTTAGAGGATACATTTCAAAGCAGCAAATAAAAATTGGCTAAACTTCCAAAATTAGCACTTCAAAGTCAAACATGATTTGCAGCGAGGGAGAGGGGGGAGAGAGACGAGGGAATGTGACTGAAATTTCTTCTGTGTGTGTGCAGGGGCTAGAGTACAAAACACTTTGTGTAGACCCTAAAACCAATTTCTAGGCAAATTGGTTTAATTTAAGAATGAGATCATAGAATAAGCAAAATGCTGCGGGGGCAAGTGTATGTATTTCTGCATTTATTTCGGCTCTTATGCAGTCTGTCCATTTGGAAGTGTGTAACAGGAATAATTTCACCCAGGGGTGCACAAGCAGGTCAGCTTGCTATACAGCGTATGTTATCAAGCTAACATATTGTACAATGAAGTACGAAGTCTCAGTCTGACCACTTTTAATAACTTATGTCTTTGATGTAGAATGCCTTCCTCATTTTTTGATCCCTTAAAACTTGACATAACTGAGCATATCAGGAACTAATGTGTAGGTTGGGGGGGGGGAAATAAAATTCTTTATTTTATAGATTATATATGTAGATGAAGGGACAACATATGATGAATCTGTTCTATTTCTGGGTATATATATATAATATATAACCCAGCATGGGAAATCATATATAATATAATATAATATAATATAATATAATATACAGTCAAACCAAAATTTATTCAGACACCTTGAACATTTCATTCATTAATACAGTTTATTCACTATAGTTAAAAAAAAAAAAAAGGTAATAAAATATGACAAGATCTCAGAGTAAAACTGTGTCAGAAAAAAATAATCTTAATTATGTCAAATAACACTTAAGCAAAACATGGTCAGGTCAAAGTGAATAATTTTTGGTTCCAAATTTTTATCAGTTTTACTGGTAGTCCACTGTATGAAGAATTTTTGGGTATAATATGTCAAAGTTTACTTTATTTTGCTATCCTCATTTACATAAATGAACTATAGTGTCCTGCACCCACTAGTAAAAATATATCAAAAATATCAAAAATGTCTGAATAATTTTTGGTTTGACTGTGCTACTGTAAACCTGTTACTTGGCGGTTAAGTTTTCTAAAAAGTTGTATTATCATACAGTTTATGGTGAAAATCTGTATTTTATTTTGCAAGACAAAACATGCACTTTTACAGTAAAGCATTGTTTTTATGCTTGTAAAAATATATAATTTTTCTTTATAATTTATGGTGAAAAACTGTGAAAGGACATTCCCTGAAGTCCCTTCGTGAAGCATCACATTTGATTTAAATTGAATTATTATTTTTTTCTTGATTTTGTTTTATGTATGTGGGTTTTTTTTCTGTTACGTTTTATAGTTTAATTATTTTTATTTTTGTGTTGTCCGGAAAGGCCACTTATCAAGAACTCTCTGCTCTGTTTTACAAGTTTTATTATTATGGTGATTAGTATATAGATACAAAGAAGATTTTAGTAGTTGTATATAGTTATAGTGTATAGTAGTTTATATAATAACATCAGTTAATGATACTCTAAACAATAAAAGCACCATATTTTTGTACAGTGAAATTTCTGGCATGCACAGCTGCCCTTTTTTACCATATATTTATGTGCACCATGAAAGCTATAAACACTGCGTAGAAGTATATTTGCTTAAACAACCCGCTTAGACCAGTATGATTTCCCATGCTATACTAGTTGGTTTGGACCACCATTCAAATGCAGTGTATTGCAGTTTTTTCCTGCCCAGGGAAATGCACTGTAGCACAGACAAGGCACCTGTAGTTTTAATTACACACACCTCACCTTTAAATCACCAGTAAGTACATGTGCAGTCGTGTGTGTGCCTGTGCGTGTGAGGTAATGCTGCAGCTGGGGATGATACGTGTGTGTGTGTGTCTGTGAGGTTGTGTATGTGGTCTTTTCCCTCATTATTTTTCTAGAAAATGAGCAATCAGGCATCTTGCACAGAGCCTGATTGTCTCCCTCTGTAAATCAATCCAGGAGCTGCAATTAAAAGGTACTCTTATGTGGTGTAATTGCTGTCTCGCTAATCCTTTATTTGCACACCTGCCGGTAAGTCTGAATTTTTAATGAATTTCTAATTAATGCACATTGTACACTTGATTTATTTGTTAGCAAATGATGTGGCTGGTCTGCTTTCCCTACTGGAGCTGTGTTTTAATGAAAGCCTTCCGTCATCCACAGTATGGATACTTTCTCCACATTTTAGGTGAAAATGTGCACATGAATGTCTGGCCTAAAGGTCAAAACCCACATGTTGTCCATGTGTGGTTATAAACGTCTCGCCGATGCAGGTGGGGAGAAACATTAAAAGTTTATGGTGATTTTGCAATTGTTTGGGCGCCTTTATTCCTTGACTTGATGGCCTGTTATATTCACATGCACTCAGTGTGTGTGCACCTGTGAAAACAAGCAGTTTTACCACTGTTGCACTGATTACAGAAATGAGTCTTTTTGTTTAGCTTGATGTTTGTTTTCGTATAATTTCGGGCTTTGTGGTAGCATTGTTTGAAATTACCTTATGGGCTTAGGCCCTGTTTACACCTGGTATTATAAAGATGTGTTTTGGTCAATCGGATCACAAGTGTACGAAGGAGTAAACGAGGTCTAATACGTTTTGAACCTGTCCACTTTCGACCACTTCCAGAGGTAGTCGAAAACGCATTCGACCGGAATGCTTTTGTAGTGTAGATGCTCATGTTGTCGAATGTGTTCGAACAGCCACAAAAGGCCGTCTACTCTCCGCCTACTGACCTAATGCGTAAACATTATGGGAAGCGCGCTAGCCAGACGGGATTTAAACGTTGTCAGCTGAAGATGAAAAACGTACCAAGCACAGTGTTCTCTCTGTTCTAACACTGTTCTAACTCTGTTCTGGTCTTGCGGCTATCAGAGCAGAAACAAAAGCTGGGGCTCTCTGTATGTTTTTCCGTCGTCTCCGGGCACATTCATATGTAAATTGTGCGAGCTTAGTTTGTACATTAGATCGAATGATATGAAAAAAAAAATTGTCTACTTGTGATCCAATTGACCTAAACACATCTTAATACCAGGTGAAAACCTGTGTGGCTAAACTAAGACCCTGTTTACATCTGGTATAAAAGGGTTAGTTCACCTAAAAATGAAAATTTTGTCATTTATTACTCACCCTCATGTCGTTCTACACCCGTAAGACCTTCGTTCAACACAAATTAAGATATTTTTTATGAAATCTGATGGCTCAGTGAGGCCTCTATTGCCAGCAAGATCATTTCCTTTTTCAATGCCCAGAAAGCTACTAAAGACATATTTAAAACAGTTCATGTGAGTACAGTGGTTCAACCTTAATATTATAAAGCGACGAGAATACTTTTTGTGCGGCAAAAAAAAAAGACTTTTCAACAATATCTAGTGATGACCGATTTCAAAATACTGCTTCAAAGCTTTATGAATCTATTGTTTCGAATCATTGGTTTGGAGCGCGTATCAAACTGCCAAAGTCACGTGAACTATTGAAATTTCGAAACACTTATGACGTTACAAAGCCTCGTTTACTGAAATCACGTGACTTTGGCGCTCTGAACCACTGATTCGAAACGAGATTCGTAAAGCTTTGAAGCTTCATGAAACAGTGTTTTGAAATCGCCCATCACTAGATATTATTGAAAAGTTATTTTATTATATTTTTTTGCCGCACAAAAAGTATTCTCGTCACTTTATAATATTAAGGGTGAACCACTGTACTCACATGAACTGTTTTAAAAATGTCTTTAGTAGCTTTCTGGGCATTGAAAAAGGAAATGATCTTGCTGGCACCAGAGACCTCACTGAGCTCTCGGATTTCATAAAAAATATCTTATTGTGTTTCGAAGATGAACGAAGGTCTTACGGGTGTAGAACGACATGAGGGTGAGTAATAAATGACATAATTTTCATTTTTGGGTGAACTAACCCTTTATGATGTGTATTGGTGATCGGATCACAAGTAGATGAGGGAGATACATACCCGTTTACATCTGGTGTTTTAATCCACCTCTTTTGTCCACTTTCATCCACTTCTGGCCTGATTTCTTTGAGGGGAGGGACTATGGTTAGGTAAATGTATGGATTTTTTTAAGTTTGTTCGATCTAATAGACAAAATAAGCTTGCACAATTTACATATGAATGTGTCCGGAGAGCAGCAGCTTTCGTTTCTGCTCTGATAGCCGCAAGACCTCACCGAACGTGGTGAGTGCGTGTTAGAAATCAGGAATGGTGAGAGAACAATGTGCTTGGTAAGATTTTCATCTTTCAACGAAACTTGGGTCTTCAGCCGACTGAGTTTAAATCCCATCTGGCTAGTTTGCTTCCCATAATGTTTACAAATTAGGTCAGTAGGCGAAGAGTAGGCAGTCTTTGGTGGCTGTTTGAACACATCCGACCATATGAGCATCTACACTATGAAAGCAATCCAGTCGAATGTGTTTGCGACTACCTCTGGAAGTGGTCGAAAGTGGACAAGCGTAAAACGTTTTAGACACCGTTTACACCTGTATTTAGCTTCGTAGACTTGTAATCTAATCAAATAAAAAAAGAATCTTAATATCAGGTGTAAACAGCCACAGATACACACATTTTTGGAAAAAAAAAAAAAAACTATAATATGAGCGTTTACGCAGCAAGTAAGAATATAATAAGAAACAATATAATAATGTCTTCGCAGATATTATACGTGCGCCTTAAAAATTGACATTTTGTAGTTCACATTTTTTCCCCCTACATTAGACAGCCTTTATAACAAAAACATTTCAGTTTTAAGTTTATGTTTGTACTTTTTTTAATTACTTTGTGCTCTTTTAAGTCTGAAGTTTTCAAAGCACTCTGGGAAACTGGGAGAAGTTTTCCGTATGAATAGCATGAAAGGCTCCATTTAGCAAAATTATACCGGAGAGTCTGCTTTAAGTATTGGACATCTGTAAATGAAATTTCAATATGCTGTAAGACCCCAACTGATACCCTTCCCATTTCTTACCCACAATGAATGAAACTAATTGCTTTAAATGGCAGATCCTCGGTGAAGCAGCTCTCCTGTGGTTCAGAGCTCATAGAAACAAGAATTACCACCAACAGATGAAAATCAAAAGTAATGGGACAGAAGATTGTGTCACCTCAGTCGCAATCCTTTAATTGCACTTCTTTTGTTCATGAAAGCCATTCGGAAATGCAGCGCTTTTGAGAGAGCAGTTTAACGCTCACAATGCCTCAAAAAGACTGAAAAACCCAAGGTGGCACGATAAATTGCGCTGTATGTGTTGCGTACAAATACCATGCTGTTATTTTTCTCCAGACAACAGTTCATTATGAGGCCTTGAGATATTTTCATAGAGTTGTAACATGAACCCAAAAGGTAATTTGATCAAGACTTGAGTCACCAATGGTAAGTATAAGATTTAGTTTAATAAGTGAGTGTTTGAAAAACAGGAAAATTGTTGACTCAAACTCAGAATCAGACACTCTGCATGACCAGACTTGACCGATGTAGCGGTACTCAATGTCATGTTATTACGACAACAACAACAAGTTTTTGAATTAATTTGCTTTATTCGAAATAAGACCGTATTTAATTCATCTGAAAACAACTTGTCTTAGTCCATCAGCAATTAAAATATGCTGTTATGCCATTCTGTATATAAAATTGTCATAATTTATTATTTCTTTGTAGTAGTCTGATAAACGTTTTTGAAGCTTTAGCCATTTTAAGAGAGTTCAATAATTACATTTGTTGATACATGGGCCAGCCTCTTCAAACTTTGGCATTGGGATCAGAAAACAAACTCAACTATGAACATTTAAGAATCTGTTTAATTCACACTGGTAATAAAATTGCATTACAGTTTCATAAAATAAATGTTCCAGTTTATATATACAGAAAACCGACTGTACATACCCTCAGAGAAGCATTAGAAGAACAAGAGAATGAGAAATAGAAAGAGAGAGAGTGAGAGTGAGAAAGAGCTGGAGACCAAAACAGAAAAACATCACAAAAACCATACAGGCATTACAGTGCTCAGCTAAGCAGGCACAACTGTACATCAAAACG
Source organism: Ctenopharyngodon idella (assembly GCF_019924925.1). Lineage (NCBI taxonomy): Eukaryota > Metazoa > Chordata > Actinopteri > Cypriniformes > Xenocyprididae > Ctenopharyngodon > Ctenopharyngodon idella. The sequence goes on from NC_067226.1 coordinate 5,025,540, forward strand.
TGTAACTGCTCAGTGTTGGGGACAGGAAGGGCCAAAAAGTAGTACATTTACAATAGAGTCCTCAGGGACCAATAGGGCTTTTACTGTAAAAAGTATTGCAGGCAAGCAGACCGATGCTCTTCTCTCTGAGTGCAGCAGAACATCCGTCGCACAGAAGCGCGTGTTTGTGTGTGGGGACCGAGAGCTGCCGCTGCCATCGTTTGATTGGCTATTGAACTTGTGTCTCAAAGCTCCCGTTGAGCTGCCCCTCCTCATAGTCCATCTGACACAGAATCATGTTGTTTTTTAGGAAAAACTTGTCACCCACACAAAACCTAAAGAAAAAAATAAACACATAGGTTAACATACAAATTTATTTGGCTTATTCACATCAAGTCCACAACAGATTTTAAAATCAACTCCTTCACACCAAGTCTGAAATATTGTACTATGTTGAACTTTTATTTTTATTCTGCAGCTAGGTTGTTCTTGTCGTTTCATTTATATTTGGGATAACAAATCATTTGGGTCTCTCAGGAAATAATGATGATTCAGAATCAGACTCAATACTTTTGTGAATTTTTTGGTCAGACTTGAACAGACCTTGACACTGAAACACTACGGTTTAGTTGGAGAACATTCAGAATCAAATAAATGGCAGGAAGAGGAATTTACTGACTTGTATTTCAAAGAAAATTTTGATAATGGTTTCTGGGAAATAAAGCTTAGCTTTTATCTAAATGTTAATCTAAGTGTTTTATCTTTAATTTAATATTTTTTTTATGTTTTTTGGTATAGGTAATAGTGTAAATAAACATGCAGTGGACCGTCTTTGTCATCAGTGGCATCAAGAATGCTACTGTTTCTGTGATGGCTTCAAAGTCTCCTGTGATGTAGCAATAAGGTGCAGCTTTAACTAAATGTTTTTAAAACCAGCAGTTTTTTTTTTTTTTTTTTTTCAAAGCAGGACAAGGCTGGCATCCAATGAAAGCATGCCACCATTTCTTTTCATTGGCAGGAAAAAAAAAAAAAAAAAACGCACCAGTTTCCAAGGAAACCCCACTGCCGCCCCCCCCCCATGTTGGGGATGCTTGCCAAAGTATAAATTGTTAGCCTCTAAAAACTTCCCATGAAATTTCATGCCAATTAAAGAGAAAATCATTCCATGTGTGCACTGCATTTTTACATTACCAAGTTTGCATATGAAAGCCATGAATGTTGTATGGACAATAGAGCGGCCATGATGAAAGCGTTGCCAGTGATGTTCTCTTATCAATCAGTGCCACACCAATATTTTGCGTTGCTAAAGGAATAAAGCGGGGGAATAGAACTGTGCTCCTCGTATGCCATACTTCAGCGTTGGGGCTTTACTCACCAAACTCTCCTGGTTCTCACCAAATACGCCACTTGACATTTTATTCCTTATTCCTACCAGATGCTTTGTTTTGTTTGATTCATCCAACATCTAGATCTTTTAGAGGAGCATAATCAGTTACAACATAGCTGAAAAATATTGTATTTGCGGCATCAGTTCTGAAATGAAGTTTGAGCTTGTTTGTATTTACTGTAGTATTCAATAAGTGCAGCGTGTGAATGCAGCAGCTTTTGGGAATGACACAAAAGTCTTTTTTAGAAGTAGGTCACACACTAGAACATTTAAGACACTGTCACACTCCTATGCTCCCCAGGAATGTTTGGAAGGATGATCCTTGAAAAGTTCATTCGTCCAGCCGCTTAATTCCCTCGGCGAGACACATAGTGGTGACGTGCTCAGCTTGGCTGTGTATTGAGTAAGAGCTTTCTGTCTGACTGTGTTCAATAAGGCGTTCACAGTTTGATCAGGCTTGGTATTGGTCTGCCAACGGTATCTCCACTGAAGCGCTGGTTAATTTCACTCAACTCGAGCTTATAATCCCGCTTCTGGTCACAAATACAAACCAGGACAAAAAAAAAAAAAAAAACGTAGGTTTGAGACGAAAACGCAGGGCTACAGGCCAACTGGAGTGTGTAAAGTCGCAATGCTAGAAGTCATTAATTAATTTGTGTGTGAGCTAATAAGTTCTTCTGCATTTCTAGATAGAAAGAAAGACAATCTTGTAGGCTTGTTGCGATCTCTTTCTCTGCTTACCTCTGGTTACAAAGCTGACAGGCAAAACAGTCCAAATGGTAAACATTATCTCTGGCCCTCATAACCATTTCAAAGGCTGGGATCAGTTTACTGCAGGCTGCACAGTTCCCCGTTGTACCAAAGAGCCTGTGAGAGAAAACACAAAAAGCAGATTTACTCACTTATACCTTTCTTAGCCTTTACGAAATCGTGCAACAAACCAAAAAAGGCAAGAAAACAACTGAAGAAGTGGGAGGGAGAAGAAAAAAGAAAAAAAAAAGAAAAAAAAAAAAGCATTGGACATCTAATGCGATACGTGAATCCAGCTTGGCACACATTAGGTATTTTTTTGTTAATGAGGGTACAAACCTAGATGTTAATTCTTAGCTAATGATCTAATTAAAATGATCACATGGTTCTAATCCCCTTCTTCAAAGAGTTTTTGCCTAGCACACTGCAAAAGCAATGAAAACAGGTCTGAGGCGAGCAATTGAACTGCTCAAAGTTTTTTTCCCCCTCTCTTTTAAATCCGGAGTAACTAATGAGACTTTGCTCAGACCAAAGCCAGCTGGATTTTACACAAGAGGCTAAATACTATAATGTAGTCAAAAGTTCAAAAGATTCCCCTTACAAGGATACTGCCCCTATCCTCCGTACCTCTCCTCTCATTCTCCCTATTTCTCTGTGACCTGCTAAAAACAGAGTGAGATGTAGAGAGAGTGTTGGTGTGGTGTGTAACCTTGGAGAGGTAAGTAGATGCCCACTGGAGCACAGAAAGGGACACAAAACTCACATTTCTCCGCTGTTTGTTTAAGCTTATTAGATGGGATGCAAACCACCAAGGTCACAAACAGAACAAGGCATCGAGGCAGATCACTTTCTTCCACTACACCCGCCGTTGGATTTACATTTTCATTTTCAAAGCCCTTGCTCCAATGTTTAATTTGGAGATTCGGAGTCAGAGATATAGATGTACATTTTGCAGAACAGGGGTGCTATGCACACACGAAGAGCAAACGGAGAAGAACAGGGGGAGGAAAAGGGGAAAAATAAGGCAGGATCAGGATGAGGCAGTATGCTAAACATTCTAAAGTTAAGGACTTGGTTGGAAAGGGAAGGAAACAGAACAAAGTTGCTGCGAGTCCATATTAGTCTCTCTCGACTGCTTGCCCTGCGTCACCGCTAGCATCTATCCAGCAGACCCTGCTGTTAATTAGAGCAACAGACCCGAGCAGAGAGGAGTCTTGTGGTGGGAGAGGGCATGTTGTTATATCAGATAGGCGAGGTGTTAAAAAGAGCCATTGTTAGATTGGGTTACTGCTCCAGTAAAATGTGTTTATGTGGAACTCTGACACTCTGAGGAGGCCGTGCAACCCCAGCGAGGTGTTGCCTCACAAAAGAGTTCAGCTTATTAAAATAATGGTTCGACTGCAGCTCTGTTCCAAGGTCAGCGCAGAATATGCAAGAAACTAACTAATAATTGCATATATACTGCTTATACTTTACATTTTACAGTCATACTTTACATTAGTGTCTGTTACACATTACACATAATCATAGTAAGTGTATTTATTGTACAATTTGCTCAAAAAAAAAAAAAAAAAAATTGTTATCCATGTTTTTTTGTATGTCTAGTGCATCACTGTAATAAGAAAACTAATGTATTCCAAATTATTTTTTATTGATAAGGCTGGGTATCGATACAAATGCCTTGATTCTGAAATTTTGATTCACAAGCTTAATTATGATTCTTATTCATTTGAGTATATTTCAGTTAAAATGTGCATTTTGCTGACATACAACAGAATATAACTTGAATGTCAGAATTGAATGTCAGAACACTTGGCTAATGTAAATTATTCAAGGCGTTATTCAAACAAAATTAGTCAAAAAGAAAACAAAAATCAAGAGTCTTTTTGTATGTATCAGCATCAGGAAATTATTTGCAGAAATTAAGCAGACGACTTTAAGTTTGCTTGTTGTTTATTTACCTACTTGTTTACTCATTTAAATTTACTTAATTTTATTATAATGAGGAAAAAATGCGCACAAAATGTGAATCATCATCGTTTTGCGAGCAATTGTTTATAAAGATAAATGCCATGTCGCAATATTTAAAATAATTTCATTTTAAACCATGAAGGCGAGCCAGTGGATATCACACAAGATATCACACTACAGAAACTGAAAGTAAAAACTGAACAAGCTTTTGGCATCTGATGCTGCATTAACGGCACATATTCTCTTAGAGACGATGAGAGATGAATCAAATTTATTTTCATAGTGAAAAAAATATTAAAAGTATTTTCGAGAATCGAGAAGTGAAGTAAAAAATGAAGTATACCCGGGCCTTAAATGCTCCAAATGGTAGCGGAGCTGATGGCACGCATCGGGAAACTCCATGACTACAATAAATCGTAGTCGCCCATGCCAGTCATGCTGTATGTTTTTGATCCAGTAAAAGAACTGGCTCATTAGAGTCATTTGTTCATGAATTAGGTTACGAATTGGACTACACTGAACTACTTGCATGTTTGTTTTTGTGTGTAGCCTGTGAGGACAACTCAATAGAAAGTCTTTCCTTGCCATTATTTTGCAGTATTTATTGCATCACATTGATTCAGACTGTGAATGCACACAACTCAGGTGAAATATTTATTTTGCTGTGGTGCTGAAGATTCATTATTAAAATAAATAATGTGATTAATTGGAAAATCTATATTTTTTACACAGCCCTATGTATTGGTATTTCATGCTTGGTAAAAATCACCTTTTTGACAAAGATAGAGCTGTCCAAGAATTGTCTTTTCATGAGGGCCTTTGGCAGCATATTAAAGAGACTATGCCAAATAATTTGCCACAGCATTTGACAGGACAACCCTTAATGGTGAGAATGCCAGTTGTAGTTGGCTGAGATCTACCAGTCATTCTTCGATCTTGGCAAGTTCTCGAATGGCGGGCCACATAATCCTAATGTTTGCAGACACACAAACATGGTCAGAGGCAGAGGGAAGGATTAAGGTATCTGTCTGAAGGACCGTGTTCTCTAAAAGGGAATAGAACACAGATTGTGGTCGAACACATTTCAAATGTCATGCCTTAATGCTGGAGCAAGTAACTGGAGTTGGGAGTTCAATGTTGTGTTATCCTGGCTTGGTACTGAAAAGGTGGTCAGAGTCCCTGGGGACCCTGAACAATTTCTTATGGCTCATGTCCATCATGTTGCACAGTAGAGGGTGTTACAGATCACATCACAAGACCCATTTTCCCTTCTTTTCTAAATCAGGTCACAGAAAGCACATGGATGGCAGTTTGAGAGGGTTGTCACTGACTTGTGAAAATTCAGGGACCTCTTGATGGTTTAAGAGCACAACAGTCTTCTTAAAAGAGAAGGGACTCCTCTCTCTTTCTCACACACACACACCCAGTGACAGATAACCAGGGTTCTGCAAAGAAATCTGCGGTGGTTTAATTGCAGGTTTTTGCAGCACTATGATGGCCCGGCTCAAAATGGAGACTTTACTGGTGGTTAATTTAAGTGGATTAGGAGGTTACAGAAACTCATTTGGAAGGTCACCAGCAAACTTTGAATACAATGGCTTGGATTTTCAGGCAATATAATTCAAGATAAAGTGAAACCATTTTATCAGCAAGGCCATTTAATGTGTTATTCCAAGCAAAATGTACTCAAGAACTTCCAGGCCTAAAACGTCTATTATGCATAATGTTTGCTATATGAATTACCATTTGTAACCAAACTTTTTAATTGTTTCCTTGAAAACAAAGCAGTCTATTCAATAACAGATAGTGGTGATAAGATTAATGAGCACTCAACTCAATGTAGCATTCCTTTAATGTAATCATAGCCTTGAAAAACTAAAAATCTTACAGTCCCCAGCATGCCAAATCCACTGAATAGGGAGACAAATTCATAAGACAATAAAGGAAAGGAGAACAGAGCTTTTCCCTTCATAATCTTGTTTGTGTTTAACTAAACTTTAGTATTAAAGCTGAAAGCCTTTGCTCATTGTTCTCTATGATTCCCCGTGGCTCTGTGTAGACAGGTGTTTCTCTTCTGGTGTTTCTTCATAACTCCTCTGAAGCCGGCATCAGCTTCCTTCCCTTTAATGTCTCTCTGTGATTAGACTTCAGCTGTTCTAGTCCTTTACTTGCGTTCAAAGAGACTGTAGTTCAATACTGTACGTGTGAATTTGCACAAGTTCTGAATACAGTGGGGTTCAAAAGTGTGAGACCACAATAAGATCTGAGATTTTCACTATATAAAAAAAGCTGAATCTATATACACACACAAATATACACACACAAAAGCATTTTTATGTAAAAGATTGACAAATAACTGAAATTGTTTATTTTACAGTAACCATTATCTTAAATTGTAATACTGATAATATCATTTGTGATTGAAACCGATGCATTTTCACTACTGATCTCAGACTTTTGGACCCCACTGTAGGTTTTTTTTTCTTTTCTTACAGACAGGGGTCACTGTATTGTGTGTTTAGGCGTAGTAGTTAATCTTCAAAGTGAGATATGGTTGACATTGGGATTGTGTTTCCACTCAAACAATAAGACCGATGTCTCTTTTTACCTCAGGAATAGCCGTGCTTGCACAGTAGACTATTTTAACATCAAAATGCACTGAATGATTGCTGAGACTTATCTCTGCCCTTTAATCATACTCTCATGCTGTGCCATCATTAGGAGGGGGTGTAATCTACTTTATATTTCAATTAAAAGCACCCTTCTTTGATTAGTAAATGACTGATGTGTCACCCGTAATATAATGCAATGGTTCAGATATAAAAAATAATTTCAGGTCTGGGGTGAGCGCAGTCAAACACAGAGGCAGTCTTGCTCTCTGGTCATGAGGTCAGAGGATTCTTGACCCAAGCAAAACAGATTAATCTATTTCTGTGCGCTGTAATGAAAGAGTATGGCCTGAAAGCTTATAAATCCCACGTTTCCGTCATGCGTAAGGAGACGGTCAAATGCAATACAGTAGCTTGAGCTAGTTTGTGCAGTGGTGGGGCTGTGTTTTTTCATAGGGTGGGGGTTCATTATGGCTCTACAGTACTCCTGAAGGACAAAACGCAGAAGGAGCGCAGCTCATAATTAATGTGCGCATGGCAGGGCTCCAAAAAACCCAACCGAAAATAAAAGAAATGCGTTTGATCCACCCGCCTGTCTTTAATGAAGTGCCTCCCTGTATGGGAGGCTAATTCTGGGTGAGATTTCAGCTTCATTACTGAAGGCAAGCGGGCTGATTCTCCAGCAGTGCGCTGGAGGTGAAGTTTAGGTGGGACGCCCTGTGTGGAGTCTCAATCACTCGCATTCAAAGCGAATGCACCACTGCTGCCTCACTCTGTCTGCACGGAGAGGGATACTACTTAATTTGTTCCTTAATAGAATTCATATCCAGCATCTCCAGGCATTAAGTAGCACACATTTGTCACAGGCTGAAGAGCAGATGAGTGGGCTAGATTTCATTAGGACATCAGAGCCAGTACAGTGGCAACAGGAAGCTTGTTTTTGCACTTTCTCCCTCCTCTACACTGTTAAAAAAAAAAAAAAAAAAAAAAAAAAAATCCTAATTTTATGGAAAATAACTCAATTTTTTACAGTATTTTTCTGTAATTTTAAATTATGTTTAAAACTATGTAAAATTATAAACAATATCTGTAAATTAACAACTTGACTTATTTTACAGATTATATCATTAATGACAAATTACAGTAATTCTCATTTTTTAATACGGTAAAATTACTGTATTTATACAGTATTTTTTTTCTGTTTTCTTAAATTGCATACAAATTCATGTAAAATTACATGAATAATCTTAAACATGTAGCTCACTATATTAATGGGGGATACCCATACTAACAATTTAACGTTCTTTGTAATTTTAAAGTAAATCTTACTGGTTTTATACTTAGCTGTATTTTTAAACTCTGTATAGCAAACTAAATATCAAACAATGCATAGTCTGTTTTTAAAGTGTACAAAGCTGCACTGCTTTCCAGGTTTAAACTTTCAGGCCTTTGCCCACAAACAAGTTGATCCAAATTGTGAATAAAGATGAGAAAAGCATACTTTTATTCTACCAAACAAAAGCGTAACTGCCAAAATTTTGGTATTTAGATTTTTATACCATTCATTTCATTACCTCACATGCTCAAGTGTACCTATTGGGTACTTTGTCAGGCTACTCTTACAGTATTGTAACAGTTGTGACTGGATGTGAAAATTGAGTAATGGCCAATGTTAATTTTTTAGACGTTTTTTGTTTTATCCATAGTTTTTGGACTTTGATTAAAATATCTTTCAAACTTAGTCAATATTTTGTCTTGTTTCATTTACTTGACAACATACATTGCATTTAGTTTCCATCTAATTTTAGTCTAAAATAATATTTTAGTTGACGAGTGAAATATGAATCCAAATATTCAAAGATTTTATACATTATATTAAATTAAAGATAACTTCACAAAATCGTGTTTGTGAAGTAACATACAGTATGTGTACAATATTGTGAATTTGTTTATGCTTTATTTATTGTCCGTTTTAGGTGTGTTTGACATTTTTCTGGTGCATTACAGAAAAGCATATTCAGAATACAAGTTACATGCTAGTTAGAATTTGTAAGTTATACAAATTCACTTATATAATTCACTTGTGTATTCATTACATTTTGTGCATTTTGAGTATATCTGATTAATATATACATGATGTGTTTGGGTACCAGCATTCATTCACTGTTCAGCTTCAGCTCATGCTGCTCAAGTGGCTCAATCATTATTCTACATTATTCTTTCTAAATTTTTCTGTTTAAAAACTATTGTTAATTTTTTCATGCTTTGATTGTTTTGACCCTGTTGATGTTCTTTGAAAGGCAAAATATCTTCTTTTGTATTCTACAGAAAAAAAAGTAAGTTGTACCGGTTTGGAACTACATGAGAGTGTGTAAATTATGATTTTTTGTTGTTGTTTTTTTTGGGTGAACTATCCCTTTAACACTGGTAATGACGACAATGCTGAACTGCATGTCTTAGTAAGAAGGGCCCAACCAGTGGGGGCTCTTTGGGGAGAGCAGCTTGGGGATAAATGACTAGATCTGGTAGGGAGACCCCAGGGACTGGGATTTAACGCCCAGGAAATAATCATGTTTAATTTAGCAAGCAGATGGCTCAGAGATAGGAGGCAAAACAGATCCTTAGACCTGCGGTTCTGCCACTCAGCTGCCTGGGGTGAGCTGAAAGTCCATACATGCACTCATATGCAGCAGTTTATCACTTAACTTAGAAAATGGGCGACATCACATTCATGTAAACATGCAAAACCTCACCCAGCTAAACATAAACAGTCACTACAAGATGCCACTCTAAGCTATTTGCTCACTTGCACAACTGGGATTTAATTGGAACACACAGAGTCTGGGTCGGTACACTGCGATGAAGAAAGAACAAGCACTTAATCTTCTGTAACAGCCTCAAAGAAAACATAATTTACAAGCTAAAAAAAAAAAAAATGTATCTTCTAACCCCACAAGTTAGCAGATAAATGCAACAGGAGAGAGACAGAGGACGGCCAGAAATGAGACAGGCAGGGTGGCAATCATCGGCTGTTAGATGAGGGTGTACTTTTCTGAATGTCATGTAGCCTGAGGTGTAACAAGCCCTTTCTGCTTTGGCAGCACTTTGACTGGAGCGTGTTCTTACCTCAGGTAGTCCCTGCGACAGAGGATGAGATTGGCTTTGGTGTAGAGGGTGGAGCCCACCTCCCCCAGGCGGCAGTCGCAGCAGGCACATTTCAGGCAGTCTTCGTGCCAGTATTTGTCCAGTGCCTTGAGCAGGTAGCGGTCTTTAATCTTGCGGTTGCAGCCGGCGCATCCCTTCTGTTTTCCTTTGGGCTGGACGGAGAGCATCGGCACACCTGTGGCGATAGGGAGACAAACACAGAGAGTGTTGTGATTTACTGTCTGGTTAAACCGGTGACTTTTCATGTTCCGTGCTCTTTGATAAGGGTGGCGACATCGCCGAAGCTCGGGCCGATGTTTTATATGCATTAGCCAAGGACGCTCTTCCGCGCAGACAGGCGCATGGGTCACTTTGGACTGCATTCATCCGTCACTGCCCCCGCTCAGAAGAACAGATGTTATTTTTGGCAAGTGACATACACCGTTTAATTGGGGCTTGAATGCATCTCTATGTTGGGATGCCCCAGGACCATCTCTATTTAGATAGCTGACAGAGGTATTTATGTTGTTTGGAAGATTAGCCGTGGCCCTATTTCATCAGTATGAGAACTGTTGGCCATGCTAAAAGCCTCCCGTGGGCTTTGTTTGGTATAGATCAACATTAACCTTTTAGAGCACTGTTGACCGCAAGAAGGCTGCTCTCAGCTTCCAGTGAGATACGGTATGGCCTAAGTGCCTTCCAAACACGCGCACACACACGCGCCACAGCCCAATCTCCTTTTACACTCACGACCAGTGAAGAGTAACCAAACAGGCTAAATCGCCGCGCTGTCATGTAGCCTCCCCCTTTAAGCATGCCTTTTAGCCTCCTAAAGGACAAATAAAGTCCATTTAATAACTGCACTAAACACTAATAGTCTATCTGCGGTCTGACATTTGTGTGTGGACTAAAAGCCGCCCCCGGGCCAGAGCTGGTAACACTGGCACTCGGCACCCCTCTGCCAGCACTAACAGGTCTGCCACAGCTGAAAGCGCAGGACAACAGCTCTTAAGACACTCTCTCCCACACTGAGCTATTGATCCGTCTAATAGAACGCGCAGCTAAACCGGCACTCTCCCTCTCTCTATACCTCTCTTTTGCTCTCTGCTTTCAAAACACATTTCTCTCAGAAAGCCCTGTGTGATGCCCTCTTTGACACCCCCACCCCACCCCACACCACACACACCTTCACATCTTCTCCGCTGCCATTCAACAGTGTATTGGGCCCCGGTTGGTCAAACCATTAAAAGCCCCCAATCCTGTATGGAGACAGACCCATCAAAATTCTGTCATTTACTCACCCTCATGTCGTTTCAAACCTGTATGACTGTTTCTTCTGTGGCACACAAAAGATATTTTGACAAATGTCATTTTTTGGCCATACTAATACAATGTCAGTGTTGTTTTGGTCCCATTTTACTTTCATTGCATAGACAACAACTTTTGCATTCCACAGAAAATAGTACGTTTTGGAAAGGCATGAGCGTAAATGACAGAATTGATTTTGTTGTTGGTTGGACTATCCCTTTAAATTTATATTTTCCAAGTATCACCATGTTTTTATAATGCTTTATAATGCTTGTGCTTAGCTGATTGTTAGTACATTGTAGGTATCCGTTAAGAGTATCCTGATGGCAGAGGTCACAGGCAGCAGCTCTTGTTCAGCTTTAATGTCCAGTAATGGCTCTACTGTACATGATCAACAAATGTACGCCAGTGGGCATGAACTCCATTATCCGTTACCCCGCATGCAACTATCAGCATATTTATGTTTTTTTTTTTTTTTTTTTTTTTTTTTTTGTGTATCCTCCTCTAACTGGAATAACCTTGCACTGTACTTTCAAGGGAGGTTTAGTTTAGTACACGGCAGGGTTGGACAAATTTCTGAATCTTTCCAAACTTTCAGACAAGGCTTTGTAAAGCCAATATTAAAATTTTTTGTCTTGACAAACTTGTATAGTTAAAAATTACACATTCATTTGATTCTACTATTTGCATTGCAATTCTGCATCTTGTTTGGTACCTCAATTCAAATTCTGAGACTAAATTGGAATTTAAACTGCATTCTTAATTCAATTCTGAAAAGCCACAACTCTAATACCCGCTCATTCTCACACTTTCCCTCTGTGATGCACATGTTCATTTATTGGATTCAGATTTGTTCAATGATTCTGGACTGTCCACACATCAGTGGTGCTATGAATATAATATAATTAGCATTTCCTTGGTTATAAAATGAGGTAAAAATGTGAGAGCACTCAGGAAAGACTGAAAGAGAGAGAGGGCAGGAGAGCGAGGGCTTGTTAGTTAAATTTATGACTTGGATGTGAATAAGAGCTCTGGTGGTATTCAACCATCTTATTTCTTTATCAGAACTGGAAAAAGAGGGAAGCTAATTGGTCTAGCACCACTGATGGGAGCCATCAATTAGCGGTGTGCTTCTCCCTCCAGCTTCCTCCCCCATCCCTCCTCCGGCCCCAATACGGGCCCCTTGAAGCCGCCGCATTAGGATCACAAAACTCGCTATAAATACCAATGTTCAGTATAAATGAAGGTAAAAAGCCTTTAAATTGAAGCCACACTAGCTGAGGGCGGTCGTTTTCTACCTGCATTTCATGGCTTGTTAGAGGTGCACTCTGCAGGTATGCCAACAGTGCTCTCCTGTCAGCCTTCTACGGAACTAGAAACAGTCTTAATGAGGAGAGAGAGAGCTCGTCTGTGAGGAAAAAGTGTGTCTGTGTTTGTACGCGAGTGTGCGTACGAGACGGAAACGAGCTTGGGAATCAGGCTCCTTCAGTTCCCCAAGGGATGGCACAAAAATCTTTAATTTGCCTTTTATGACAGCTAATTAGTTATTCTATTCAAAATCTTTGCTTTAAATAAGAGAACTAATTATACACAAAGGTCGTTTCCCCCACCTCTGGAGAACCACACATAATTGGTTTAGGCCACCCCCCCTTACACTTTCCACCCACCTTTTAACAACACGCACGTTGGTTGAAGAAAAAGTTACCGTAAAGAGCTTAACCCTTTCTGTAGTAAGCCATATACCAGAAACCTTGGTGCATTCCCGTTCTGTAATTACCTGGATGAATTCAGGTTTGTGAGTGACTGAATGACACGTCACATTGTGACAGGTTTCCTAACCCAGATTTAAGCCGGCTAACGCTTCCTGTCTCACCGGGCTAGAGCAATCTCCAGGATGAGTTAGTTGATGTGAGGAGCGCTGTGTTTTGTCTGAGCTAATCATCTTGTTTCTGCCATCTCTGAGAAACCTCTGTTGTTTTCCAAAAAAAGAGCCAGCTGAGATATGCTTTTAGAAGCCCTATATAGCCTCAGCACATTTTAAACCTGAAATGACAGAGTAAATGACTGAATAAAAGTACATAATGTTGACTCTGACATCAGCAAACTGGTATTTTGGGGTTTATACAGAAGAGTGCACCTGTCATCATTCTTTGAACAGCTTGGAATCTCGGTAGTAGCCCCTTCCCCCATTTCTGTCCTGCAGAACAAAAAAGGGGAACATTATAAACGGAGACGCAAACTGAGGAGGCAGCTCCCACTTAATCCAATCCATTTAACAGATACAAGTGTTTCTGACCTTCCTGTGTCATTCCATGTCACAAAAAAGCATATCCTGCTATCTGCCACTTGATTCATATCCTAACAGTAGATGCGTTTTTTCCTTCAAGAGGCAGCGTTTGCCTTGTCAAACATTTCTCCCAAACAAATAAAAGGGAGGGAAGAAAATCATTCGCTATTAGTAATTGGTGTGTGCCCTGTCATCTGCCTCTCTTCCACCCATCCACCCTTTAAAGACCTTATCTCGGTCGAGTCTGTACGGATGCGTTTTTGCATTTGAAACTGTCAGACCATGTACTTTCCATTATAAAGATACGATCCGGTTTCTATGTAGGCCTTCATTTCAAGTTCCATTTTTGTGGATATATATATATATAATATATATATATATATATATATATATATAAAAAAATTCAAATCATTGTGGTACCCTTTTGATGTATTTAAGGTTTAGAGCAAGAGGGGAAAAAAAGTCAAGGAATCATTTTAAAGCATTACATCACAATTTAGGAGAAAAGGATTTGTTTGTCTTTATAGTCTGAGTCTTTTTCCTTTATTGTGTCTTCTAATGAGTACACAGTAGAAGCCAGTAATGATGTAAAGTTTACTGTATGCAGGGTCACTGTTAATAGATCTGATCAATTAGCTGGACACCTCAGTGTGAGGCCCCTCCATGGGGGCAGGTGAAGGGGACTGCCAGGGTATTAGGCTTGAATGTGAGATCAGGAAGAAAGTGACTGATTGGGCCGTGCTTTTGAGAACTGTATTGCCATTCTAAAAGGCATGCTATGATATACTCTTAAAGAGATATTTCACCAAAAAAAAAAAAAAACTCCCCCCCCGCAATTTACTCACTCTATAAACTTATATGAAGACATTTCAAACATTGTTTTCCATGCACTTACATTGGATGGGGACTGAAACTTTCAAGCTTCAAAAGGAACAAAAAAGAGCCATGAAGATGGTCCTTATGACTTCTGAAGACATGCTTTATGTGAAGAACAGATTTAGGATTTAGGGCCAGATTTACTAACAGCTTGCACCAGCGCTAACCCTCTTTTGCCGTTAAAAAACTACTGCCGGGATTTACTAAAGACACGCAGTGCAAAATCAGCGCTGAAAAGACGTGGGCCGAGTTGTTTTTGCGGCTGACCTTATTGCATATGCACTTAGGAGTTTCCCTTTCAGACGCAAAATTTATGGGAGGAGAGTATTTAAATGAATCACGCAGCGCAATTTACTAATGTTTGCTCTAATCAATTTCACTGGTATTTGCGACATTATTTAACGCCCAAAAAAACATGTCTTAACCCATTTTGTGACATGGCTGCAATTGTTGCTGCTAGGAGACACCGCAGAGTACAAAGAGTATGTGTGTGTAGGTGTGTGTGTGTACGTGTACATGTGTACTTGTTTGTCAGATTACATGTAACAAGTTGCGCCTGTGTCGACCGGCACCTGATGAGCATCAGCTCAGCAGATCACGTGCAAAACTTGCCACTCCCATCAGCGCATTTGTGGAATTGCGCTCTCACACTAATTTCCCCCGTTTAGTAAATCTGGCCCTTAAAGTTTTAAAATGTTAAAATACATTAAGTCACTTTTTATTAGTTTTTCTTAATTCTAATTCTGCCTGTCTGAAGTGATTTGCGAATGAATCATTCGTTTGAGTCAGATCTTTATGAATTTTTGGTTGATCCGATTCACAAAATGGGTTTGAATTATTTGTTCAGAATCAGATTTCTGACTTTAGACTGAAGTTCAGCTGACAAATTAGAGCAGATAACAGGCCAACTAGAGGTGAAAGTCATCACTGAATAACTTGCACTTTAATTACTTACATTTTTCAACTAAAAATTTACAGCAAAGCTATTGTGTGACTTAAAATATAGAGCTCAGACTACTTTTATGAAACATTCTACAGTACTTTGAAGTTTGAAAGGTTCTGTCCTCATTCATTATAAATGCATGAAAAAAAAAAAAAAAAAAAGACTAGTACAGTCTTATGAATTTTTTGTTTTGTGTTCCATGGGAAAAAAGAAATTCATACAGGTTTGGAATGACATTAGTAAATAATGAATGTCTTAATTTATGGGAAGATGTCCATTGCCACATCAAATTCAGTAACACCAATAATTATAATATGTATGAATTTCAGACAAAAGCCACTCTTACTAAAGTATGAACATGGCTTTGTGCTTTATGAGGGTCTGCATATGGATCCCACAATGCCCTTAAATGAACCTCAACTGCATAAACCATGGCCATGACCTCAAAACATCTGAGAAAGGGACCAATTTAGAGGGACAAAGTGCTGGAGACTTGAACTACAGATGTATGAGGGATTACAGGCAGTCATCTGTCGCAAAGCTGTTGGCATGATTTTTCATGTATGACAGCATTAATGCATGCATGGAGCAGAAGGGTTCTCCAAAATATTAAACACTAGCAGTGAATGAAAAGTGTCTGGACTGTTTTCAATGACAGGAGAGTTTGCATGTACAAAAAGAGTTTTAGTTAAAAGATGCAACAAATTCTTTAGTTTAAATTAGAGCTGCACAATTAATCATTAAAAGACTGCAATCTTGATTTAAATACCCACACAGTCTTATTCCTAAATGACAACGATTCTCCTATGTCTATTAACCCTTTGACAAAATCACACTGGAACATTCAGGTCTGCGTTGGCGCTGCTGAGCCAGAGAGAACTGTTGTCAGGTACAAGTATGAAACAGCTTCACAAACAGTATTATTATTTATGTGTTACAAATATTTAAAATATCATAGAAGTACTGGGATAAAAGTTTGTTCAGATATAAACACTGATGTCTACGGAAGCTAACAGAGTAAATCACCTTTTGAAAGTAACTTGCGCTTCAAATAAAGACTGAATCAATTACATCGTTACACCAGTAGATGGTGAAAAGTGACTGTTGGAAAAATGTGATTTGTCATTGAATCGATTCAGTGAAACAGCCAAGTAGCACGTCCATTCTGTGCCTGCGTAAGAAGACATGCCTTTCCGTACCAGAAGGGGGCAGTAGCTGAACAGCTAATCAGAATAATCAGATGGCCCGACTGACCGACGAGCTCCGACGTCGATTCAACATGTCGAAATGGCCGAAAAAAAGCAGACGAGGACCAACTTCAGCCGATGGTGCGAAACACACTGAGAAATCTTAGTCGGCCGACGAACAAAAACTGCCCAACGGCCAACCGTCGACTTGGTGTGTTCCGGGCTTAACAGTCACTTGTTCATTCGTTCAAGAGATTTGTACAAAAATGCTGATTCATCCAGTCACGAAACAAGTGAAGTATTTATGAGTCATTGAATCATTCATTCAAATCGCGATCTCTATTTGAAACAACAACAACAAAAAAAATAAAATAAAAATAAAAATAACGATTTCCAATTTCATCCAGAATCGTGGCACTCTAGTTTAAATACAGGTCTTATTCCAAAAGCGATGTAAGATTAGAGACACTCATAAATTTAAGGTAGTACTCTGAAAAGAGGCAGGAGAGCATGTTGGAGAGTGTACGGTGGTTGAGACAGATTGGACCAGAAGGCCACAGTGTGACAAATGAAAGCTGATCAAGCCATGGGAGGTTGTAGTCTTTGATTGAGCTGAACCATTTGCCAGAAGGGAGTCTTGGTGGTGACAGGGATGGGAGAGGTCTGTGATGATATTAACTGCATGTCTCCAAGGCATGTGATGAAGATGATCTCTGTGGACTTGATAAGCACTTGCAGCTTACCCGAGAGTGGGCAGATGCAGTCCTGAATTATACATTTCTTATTGAATGGATGGTGTTGATATTTTGGTTGAGGTTTTGGGAATTAAATGGTACCCAGTAGGGATGGGCAAAACTACTTTTAGGCAATGGCTTACTTTCATAAACTTTTTTTTTTTTTTTGCAGAAGTCATACAGGTTAACTGATATGAATAATGACAATTTAAATTTTTGGGTGAACTATCCCTTTAATGTTTTAAAAAGTTGGACTATTTAAATATTATATATGGACCACTTATTTAAAGGCGGATGCATTTTAATGTCACTGTTCTAAAACTCGTGAAAAGTATTTAAAGTTACTAGCTACTAGCAACTGAGTTAGACTTTATCGTAAACCAAAGCTTTGTGCTAGCTCCAGTTGTACGTAAGAGCTGGTTCTGTCAGCGTGTAAGCTCTGTAAACGCTGCAGCCATGGCAATGTGTACTAGAATTTGTCAGCCAGCCACCGTGGAGGTTAATGGGGAACTAAGGCAGATGTCCTGCCATTGTCTGTGTGAATAAGTTCTTTTCAATCAGTCCACATCATTACTGTAATTGAGCCTGTAGACGCTCATTCTCCTTCACTGCCAAGACAAAACACATCTGGTAATAATGTCAGGTAGAATATGCCAGCTGAAACACAGACAAATGAATAAAGAGCTTGATACTAGTTGATAAGCCCAGTGCAGAATGATCTGGAACATATTGATTCATGTGTTTGATGGACATGATGCAGCACATAATAGGAGAATAGAATATGTTCAGTTGTAGCTTGTGAGCAAATTAAGGTAAAGTAGTTGTGGATGCAATTACATCCTTTCAAGACTGCTCTGTGCATGAAATAATTTGCTTGCTATGATTATGATATAATTAACACACCAGAAAAGTTTGGATGGGGAGTAAATTTGA
Organism: Ctenopharyngodon idella; assembly: GCF_019924925.1. Taxonomy (NCBI): domain Eukaryota; kingdom Metazoa; phylum Chordata; class Actinopteri; order Cypriniformes; family Xenocyprididae; genus Ctenopharyngodon; species Ctenopharyngodon idella. The sequence goes on from NC_067226.1 coordinate 5,043,648, forward strand.
CAGAGAAAGATGAAGGAAGGAAGAAGAAAAAAAGTGAGAGATCAGGGCTGGCACAACCAGTGCGGTTGGAACGAGAGTACCGTTCATTAATATGATGCACTTTCGCAAACTTTAGCAGCCTGCTGCCGCTAATAAGCCCCGGTGAAACGGAGCAGCGCTGCTCCCTCGCAGTGACCCTGGCACTGCCCGGGATAAGGGAGGGTTTTGTCTCCGGGAATAATTGCTCTTTTCACATGTTACAAGTGTCCTGACCCCTGCGGTCGGCAGCCACTTTCCCCGAGCATAATTACTTCTGATCCGGCCCAAATGAGGCAGCCGCATTAGGCCTGCAATAACACTGGCCCGGCTTCAAGCACAGCAGTGTGGGGAGTCTTGGTAGAGCAGGGCCGGGAAACAGGGGGTTTCTTTTCTCCAAGCCCTGGCGGTCATTTCCATCACGTCAGAGGTGCATTTCTTACACTTACAGTCACCGCTAGGATCCAAGTCTCTCAGTCTCTCTCAGTCTCTCTCAGTCTGTCTCTCTCAGTCTCTCTCTCTCAGTCTCTCTCTCTCAGTCTCTCTCTCTCAGTCTCTCTCTCTCAGTCTCTCTCTCTCAGTCTCTCTCTCTCTCTCTGTCTGATGAGGAGATTGAGAGGCTTACTAAACACATTGTTAGCTCCTGGTGCCCTGCTAAAGCTTTGGCTAACAGATGCGATTCCAATTAACGGATAACTTCATTAGCTTGTGTGTGTTTTATTTATTTTTTGCTCTACACTTTTCTTTCTCCTATTAATTTTAATTTATTCACATGGGGTTAATTAAAAGAAATGTATCAGAGAGATATGCAACAGCTATCTAATTAAATTCATTACTGCTTATTTTGGAGACGTGCGAAAACTGGCAGTGTTATTGCAAGAGGCAAGTTGTTCCAACACTTTGGTGCTTGCTCGCTAGCATGGTGAGAAAACAGCTCTGGAAGGTGAGTTGTCGACAGACCAGAATCTGAAAAGCTTGTGCAAAAGGAGAGGGAGAACACGTCCAACTCAGGGGTTAGAAGAGTTTCAGAGGAACAATCAGTCGCTTGATAGAGAAAGAATAGGGAGGTGTGTGACCTCACATTTAGCCAATCAAGCGTCACCCGTCTGGAAGTTGTTCTCGGCAGTAGGCCTGGAGTGTGCGTTTGTTTTGGGTCTTCATTTAGACGGAGCTCAGAGACGGCAGCCTACCCATTTACTCCACCAGAAGGCATAAACTGTCAATATCCCCCGCTGATGAATGACTCTTCATATATATATGAACTCAATTCATTTTTCCCCCTCTTTTCCCACAGATTGCATTTGCATCTGAATAAAAGAATAAATCCATCTATTCTCCCTCCAGATCTTTTCAGTCTTTGAGGAAAAAAAGGAGGACAATCTTATCTGCTACTTCATGACTTCTGGCAAGAATGTAACCATTAGCACCGTCGAAGCTTCTTTCCGCCATCCGTCGCACAATGATGCCCCAACACTTTTTAGCCAACATTAAAAATGCATTTGGCTAGGCATAAATGTAGGCCTTCTAAAGTTTGTGTCACTCCCAAGGTTAGGGAGTGATGTATGAAATTCCCCTTTCCCGGCAATTACTACACATTTAGCGTTTCAAAAGATATGCCAGGAGACAGGTGTGCCATTCAGAACCATGCTGGAAGATTGAAAATGGAGGAAACGGCATGCAGCACAACTCCATTTGGGCCCCGTTTAGAGCTGAATAATGCAAATCCACCACAGGGGGTATTTGTTTTGTATGTGGGGCCTCTGTCACTCGAACACTGTCTCAGATGCCCATTTCCTTATGGGGTAAATAATGAAGCAGGGTTTGGATTGCAACAGTTACATTTTCATTTTTGCAGGCCTTTTGCAAATTACATTGGGGACCAGCCTTTACTGTACAGGCTGTACAGGCTTAATCAGGTGAACATTAACATTACGTATTATATTAGCGGTCATTTGACAAGTTGTAGTTACTACAGTTTCCAAGTCATCGGTGAACATAACTTCAGAGCTTCATGTCTTCATTAACAAATGATCAGATTCTTGTTTTTTTATTCTTATCAGTACACCATTACAGTATTTCAAGCCTTTGAGTTTGTGGTTTTACTTGGGTAAACTTTGTTAGGTATCAATGTTTATTGGTGCACAATATTGACAGTTATTTGCAATATTTTAATGTATCTGTATAGGACGATAAAATATATATTTATAGTCCGAAATTGAATTTCCGCATTTAAGATCTAGATTTTAGAAGATCTAGATTAACTCCATATTCAGGATAGTGATAGTTTATGGCATAGATTTGTGTACGCGGAGGCTCTTTTCAGCCATCTGTGTGTCTCCCATTTTTTGTGACCATGCGGACAAGTATGTGCGGTCACTAGGCTACAAAAGCACCAACTTCACATGCGCTGGAAAAACAACATGGACTTCGAATTTGAAGAGAGGCTGTGTGACGAAATCTGTTCATATCCACACCTCTACAATCCGTTGTTAAAACAATATAAAGACAGCCAGATGTGCAATAATAATGATGTGCAATAATCCATGTTTGTTTACGGTTCAAGCCAAACTACTGTGCATGTGTGGAACACGTCCAGCGAGCAGACCCCAGCACACACGTAGTACATAGTTAGTTATACAAGTAGTTTGCATCCGTGCTGTCCGTGTACATGTCCGTCATAAATCTTTTATACTGTACAGTATAATACTATGATGCAAAAAAAGTGTACTTGTATCATACAAACTATTTAGTGTTGTGTATTTTAACTTTCTTTTATTTAAATGTCTAATAGTGGACGGGCACACAGGGCACGCACTGCAGGAGGGGGGCCCCGCGATAACCCCCGTGCTGGGTTGCATCAACAGATGATGATCATATTGACGATAGCCAGAGATATTGTTAAAAACATAAAATATATGGCAAAGAGGATTTGGTATTTCCACTTAATGTAGGCCCGTTACATTCTTCTAGTCTATTATTATTACTATTAGGTTAGGCTACTTTTATTATTAAATTAGTATTATAATAAATTTGCCCCGCAATAATTTCATAGCGCATCACCGCATAACTGACATGCTGTGAGGTTAATAAAAGATTAGGCTATTAGTTCCTCTTTGAAAATGTTTTAAACATTTTTTAGTTCTATTATACAATGAATTAGGCCTATAAATAAAATTAACAGTCTATAATATTTCCTAACACTGCAGTCATCAATGAAAATTAAGAGCAGCTTTACTTCAAGCACCAACTTAAAAAAAAAAAAAAAAAAAAAAAAAAAACCCTGTTTAACACACAATACTATTCTTCTCATTTGTTTCACTATATGTACGGGCCACAAGAGAAATAATGGAATAAATTAAGACTGTTATATATTGTTATCACCATATTATGTTGAAATTCGCATAATGCAGCGTCAGACAGCTCCGTCACTTTTTACGTTCACTTTCTGTAGTGAATACTGACCGAGGTTAGGACTTTTCACCGGCATAACTCTTGCGCAAAGTTTGCACGTTATTCAAAATTGCAACGTCAATGGGTGTGTATTCTAACCTTTTCCATAGCAGCATTGAGAGCACTATGATTGAATGGCCACACCATACAAGATTATTGATGTTGCTGGAGAATTCAAGAATTAAATCAAACGGCCACTCCATTATAGGCTCCAACCGTGCACAGGAGACTGTCATGTTTAAATGTGTCAAGAAAGGGTAAAATCAGCGGCCGGCAGAAAAGGGGGCTGGACAGCATTATTCAGCCTGTGCTCAGTTTCCAATTTCAATTAAAGCCGAGCAGAGTGGCCAAGTGCTTTGGACCACAGCTGCCACTCTAATGGATCAGAACCCTCACGCTGAGCATTGATTAAATCATCCTCACCAATACTGTGTCCTTCCCCTTTAAGGAACAATACAAACTAACCTGCAATCACTGCCTTTAATTAGGTATTCAAGATCTGATTTATCGAAGGTCGGCCAATGAGTTGTGGAAGTTAGTATCTCATTAAGTGGACTGAGTTTCTATTTGCCAGCCTCCCTCCAGCACTTTCTCTAACAGCGTCGTCCCTTATATGTTGTGGCTTTTTTATTAAAAAAAGAAATAGATTTTAATATCCATGTAATATTTGGATGGAATGTGTTTACACAGGCTATATTGGATTTCTCTCCCCCAACTATTTTCTTAAGTACTTTACATGAGGTTTGTTATTATCGGTTTGTGGCATATATATGGAAAGTTTATTGAGCTGGGGGGAGTTTTCATTATGTTGTCCCAATAGAAAAGAAAAACCCTCTGGCCTACATGTTTCCTATATTTATAACAGTGACCTAGTCAGCATTTCAAATACTGATGAATTGAATCCCTAGATTTTAAAAAATAAATAAATAAATAAAAGTGTATAAAGGTATTATGATAAATGGTTCGGTTTCTCCTTTAACAGCAAAGAGTACAAACTTTGACAGTGTTATTATTCATTATAATAACCTATGACTGCATTAAGTTATAAACAAAAAAAATAATAAACATGTATACTTAGCTATCTAAAATGAATACAATATTACCGTTAAAAAGTTTGTGGTTAGTAAGCATTTTTTACATTCTTTAAGCAAGGATGCACTAAAATGATAAAAATAAAATAAAAAGACAATAAATACTTTTCCCTTTCCTTTCTTTTTTTACATTTTTTTTTTTTGGGAAGAAAAAAAAAAAAAAGTACTTAAAAGAATCCTGAAAAGAAAAATATCACTGTTTCCAGAAAAATATTAAGCAGCACAAGTTTAAAACCTTGATATTTCATGAGCACCCAATCAGCATATCATAATGATTTCTGAAAGATCAAAAACAAAAACTGGAGTAATGGTTCGTAAAAATTTAGCTTTGTCGTCACAAGAATAATTTAAAATTTCAATATGGACAGTGGAAAGTAGTTCTTTGAGAATGTAATAATATTTCATAATATGTTTTTTGATCAAGTAAATGCTGCCTTGATGAGCATAAGAGACTTTTCAAAAACAAATATACATAATATATGTTTTATACATGCAGAGAGAGAGAGAGAGAGAGAGAGAGAGAGAGAGAGAGAGAGAGAGAGAGAGAGAGAGAGAGAGAGACTGTGTGTGTGTGTGTGTGTGTGTGTGTGTGTGTGTGTGTGTGTGTGTGTGTGTGTGTGTGTGTGAGTGAGTGAGTGAGTGAGTGAGTGAGTGAGTGTTGTGAGGTGAGTCAAGAGGCTACAATCTCCAAAAACATTAAAGCATTAGTTTGACTATCTTCCTCACTCCAGGAATGACAAATTGAATCATACATTGAACAGTGTATCATTACTCAATTCAAAATACTTCTCGCTGCACTCCACCATTCAGTAATCTTCAACAGCTCCATTGCGAAACACAGATGCACATCAGCTATAATGAGGACTAGAACTTCAACGGCACCCTGAGACATGCTGCGTGTGTGCATTCAAACGTGTTATAAACATACACAGTAAATACTTTCTGCACACGCAAAACGATTGCGCACACACGTATACATGCACACTAATGCACATGGTAAACATGTACCCACACAGGTGTGCACACATGCCTACATACCCCTGTACCTACAAGAAAACACACCATCCTAAAAACAACAACAGTTATCAGTGTGTGCATGCAGTTCTCCAGTAAACACACTCTTGCGAATATGTATCTAGGGAACATTTCAGAAGGGATTAAAAAAGGCCTTCCAACTAATAGGCATAATGGAAGATCAATGTATAACAAGATGGAAACTCTCATGCATAAATAGACCCCGTTACAATTATGCCACAAGATTCTATTTCTACATTAATCATTCATAACTGCATAGTGCACCCTCATAAACATTCACAATGCTTTCCCTTTCTGTGTCTAAATACATTTCACAACTCATGTCTGGTATCTTTCCTTGTTTCATCATATGTGAATCTGTTGATATTTACAGGATAAAGACAGCAAGGTGAGGTGTGCAGAATCATAATGTGAAATATTATATATATATATATATATATAATAAAATATATAAAAAGGCAACACTAATGATCGGCTATGATACCTCGAGCTGCACTTTCTAACTTCATTAGAGCCAAATGTGGATATCAGTGTAGGTATCATTAGGAAAGCTTTTATCAAGTTACAGAATGTGATAAGGTTAATGAGGAGTTTATAAAAGTGTCTCTGGCGGACGGAAAGAGCTGGCAGGGAGGATGAGACCTTAAGCAATGTATGCTAGTCATTTATTTCATTAGCATGGCCACCTGTACTTTTTTTGAAAGGCTGAATCTTTTAAAACAAGAAGGTCACATCAAAAAGTAACACTCAAAAGTGCAGCAGCAGAACTTGGAAAATTGCGTGCACGTGTCAAGCTGTAGGTCACTGCGTCGTTCTTTACCTAGTGCTATAGGTCACAGTCAGTGGTAAAGTAACATTCCTAGAGCTTCACGGGACAACTGGCGCAAAAGATGAGAGATGAAGGGAGGAGGGGGGAAAATAAACAAATAAATAAATACAGGAATGGAAGAGGGACTGATGAAATGGAGCCAAGTGTGACGACCTGCTGCAAGAGAAGCAGAGTGTGTGTGAGGGGAAAGAGAAAGTGATCGCACACAAATGCAATAGACGAAGCAACTCACCCTTGCAACGAGACGTGCTACTGTGAGGTGCTGCGACAAGGTGACACAAGGGAATAACATGTGGTCTAAAGACCAAAGGAAAGTAAATTAAAAACCACCTAGTGTAAAATCATCAATATGTAGCTGTATATCCCTTTTTCAGCAGAGCATATGTACTATTACTTGGAGCATGTCCACTGGGGGGAAGCTAGTATTGTAGAGAATTCCAGAGCAGAAAGAAATTTGAAAAGAAAAAAGGCACACATTTGTACAGACATTGTAGCAAAAGTGTAACATTTATATAGTGTTTTTTTCTGTTTTTAAGATAAAGTTAGATTTGGATGGGCCCGATTTGAGTAAACATCATACCATATACACAACACTTTGATATTTGACTTTGTTTTGTGCACCTCTCTTGCTCATGTTCCTTTTTTTTTTTACTGAACACTGCACCTGTCTGCATTCATCTCAGGACTCAAGGTGAAAGATAAGGTTGCTCCGAGACATTTTAAAAGGTAGCCTAAAAATGACGATTCATCTCACTGGCAGCATGTCTGAGGATGTTATAAAAGGTTTTCTGTGTTCCCAGTGCTTCAGTGATGGACTGTACGTCCTTGGAGCTTTTCAAAAATCCCATGTTTATTGAAATTATTTAAAAACTTGCCAATAACTACATCTTTACACAGGAAAATATTGTAGAAGCAAGACTGGGAAAGATTTCGTAGAAACACTCTGTCGTGACAGTCCGTATGGATGCAACATGAACCTTAGCAAGCTCCCTTGATGTCTGACAGAGTGTTTAGAAATGTAAACATCCTGGGGTGTAAAGTTTAATAAAAGTGTTTGCACGTAACACAGGAAGGGAAACTGATTGAGCTAGTAAGCGGTTCTGATGAACGCAACCATTTGCATCATAGACAGGTGCATCGTAACTTTCTCTCTCTCTCTCTCTCTCTCACCTTCGTCTTTATTCAGGTCCCCTTTGAGTTGTGGTGAAATGATGGGAAATGATATATATCTGTAGTCACTGATGTGAGAAAGCACAAGTTTGATAGTGATCAAGTGCCTTGGGACAGAGACAGAAATGAGTTTGGTGAACTGTACGCATAAGATCTGGATTCTCTCTTTTGCTCAGTTTAATTCTCGTCAACGGGGTTTAAACGTTGTCCCAGGTCCTGCGATGGGGGGTGGGGGGACTCATAAAATCTGGTCCTGTGTCCCCAGGATTTAAGCGACGACCCTGCATGCAATTATAATAAAATTGTACAACCAGCTAGTTTTGTACTATTGAAAAGGATGCATCACCTTGTAATGTTTAACATTTCAACATCATCAAAATGTGTCAGACCATCATGCATTCAAAACCATCATCCAAAAAAAAAAAAAAAAAAGCATGCCAATTTAAGACCACACAGCAATGATGGATTTCTACGTTGAGGACACATCAGTTGCAGATATATTGAACTGTAATTGCATCAGGAGGAAATGTTTATAAAGTAGGAATTTCTTCAGGCTGAAGCAATATAAGTGGCAGGAACACAAGCATTAGGCCCCGAATCCAGGCGCAATATTGCGAGAGACCCAGGGCGAGAGAAACATTGATGTAATTTCAATATTTGAAATTGGCAAGTTTAATTTAGAGTAAGAACAAGCCAATAAGCTGAGAAAATAGCAAATACAAGAGAGAAAATTACCTTGCAGGATGAAAAAAAGTGAAAAGACTTAAGGAATGTATAAAAGTAATCTCCAAGTGGAAATTAGAAATCAACCCACAGAAAGGCGAATAACAGAAAAGAAATATTACTGTCCACTCTCTAAATCAATATAAAATTGCTATGAGACAGAATTACCATGGTAACTCAAGTAAAGAATGAGGCAATTCTTATTTTTTTCAACATAAAAACGGGTGCCTGAAGCCCCGAGTTTTATTACAGCGGCAGACAGATCAGGGGTCTAGTATTCATTTGAAACATTGCATTCAAATACACGCATTACAAACGAACAGATTTCATTGGTCAGTCGGCATGCATGGCTCGTAAATTAAATGGCGAACGGTAACCAAGAATTTATCATCAGGATGAAGAATAGAATGGTGTTCTTTTCTCTTCACCAGGTTCTTAGGAAGCCCAGCGATGCGAATGATCAATCCTGAACAAGTCCACAATGAGGACCCAATTATTCCTCCCAATCCAGATAGTTTTAAATACCTTGAAGGGAAAGAAAATGGCTGAATAGCGTATTTCTCCAGAGAGAATTAAACTTCAACCGAGAACTTCTTTTATTTAAAGGTAGTCATGAAAAGGAGTTGTGCTTGTTCTGTACCTTAAAACATTTCCCCACTTCCTCCTCCAAGTCATGGTAAGAAAGTTCAAGAGCAAGTACTGTATGGTATTGTGTCATGGCCTGAAAGCAGTACGGCATTTTTGCAAGGATCAAATACAGTGCAAGGACCACTGATGACAAGGCCTACGATGCTAAAATGCAAAAGTGTTGATCATTTGGGAAGGCAGTGTAATAGCAGTACAACAGCGAGTGTGTGCAAAAATCCCTCACAAGCCCCACATCGCTCTACTTTCAACCTCCTGCGCTTAATACATCATCGCATACACAGAACAGAGATATGACCCAAAATTTCACATAGAAAAACTTACATATTTTGAAACTTCTTAATAAAGCTTCCTAATAGCACAGGGTGAATTTTAGGTCAGAAAACTAAAGCAAGTTTAGAGTGTATAGTAAAAATAGTAAAAACTACTTTGTATCCTACTTTTCTGAGGATGTCGGGAAGAAGGTAACAGGATAATTCTTGTATTGCCGGACTTTGTTATTTCACAGAGTCACATTGAGACTCTTTGAAAGTTCACTTATGGAAACCAAATAGGCTACAGAGCTGAGACTGTAATTTTCAGAATTGTTACAAAACCGCATTATAAAATGTTTTGTTTGAAGAACATATTTTCTAAATCTGAAATATCACAATGCATAAGCAAGTTCATAATTACAGAGGATCTGGTGACTTATACAGAGGCGTATGGGTGACGTGAGCGAACATGAGGGTTGCGCATATGGTTATATTTTTTTTCACAAGGCTCAGTACAATTCATCTTATTCATTAGCTTCCCTCACTTTGAATTCAGTACAAGATGTACTGAACTATGATGATACTATACCTCAACTGATATATTTAGATTCAGACTACAGCCTTTTATTAGAGTCAGACTTATCTGAACATAGCCTGTTCCCGTCTTAGTTAAAAGTGTGTGTGTGTGTGTGTGTGTGTGTGTGTGTGTGTGTGTGTGAGTGTGAGAGAGAGAGAGAGAGAGAGAGAGAGAGAGAGAGAGAGAGAGAGAGAGAGAGAGAGAGAGAGAGTGTGTGTGTGTGAGAGAGAGAAAGAGGGAAAGAGAGCAGATCCAAGCTGCCTCCCCATCCCTGCCAAAATGCCAGCGCAGTTGGTCGGCACCAGCAAGCAAAGGGTGAAGCTTTTAGGCAATGAGCAGCAGGTGATCTAAGCTTTTCTGTAAGTCCTAATGCTCCTAAAAGCCACTCTCCCTGCTTCTGTAATTGGGCATCAGTAGTTAATGTAGTATTGACTGCATTACATGCTCCTGTGCATCCTCTCTTACTAATGCCATTTGCATCACCTTGTACATTTACCATATTGCTTAGCCAATAGCTGTTAAAAGCAATCTCAATCATGAATCATATGGGGAACTTTTAGCAGGACAGACATCCAAAGGAGACAATTTACAGTTGAGTTAATCTGGGTACATTAGCGCAACATGGATTGAGCGAGACAGACCAATTTATGTTTCTACGGCAATCCCTTTATTGGTTTTTAGATGGGTTAGTGAAAGGATGGTTGGCTCAAAGAGATATGAAATATCCATTTTCAAACATAAATATGGGCCTGAAATGCAAGCCATTACTTTAGAGGGGAAAGGGCCCCTGGCTAAAACTAAATGTGTGTGTGATGACACTATTCCATGAAAGATGACAAGAACGGCATTTTTAGGTCAAAGACGCTTTGTAGGGATTTTTTCCTCTCTCAACACTATTAAAGAAACATATCAAAATACAAAAACGGATACAGCTTCACCAAAAACTTGTCAGCACCACAAGCTCCAAAAGAAAAGTTTATAAACGGTTTCCATAGGAACCAGAGTGCAGCGTATATACAGAGACGTTCATTGTTCATATGCCTGTAAAAACACGAAAATGCTTACAAACTGAATACACTGATATCAATTTGGTGATAAAATAGTTCTCGATTAGACTTATCAGTAGGGTTAAGGTTCAAATGCTCTCACCTGTGAGCGAGGGCAGCCGCTGCGAATAAAACATCTCCGTAACTTCACAGATTTGCACGAGCGCTAACTGATACACCGCAGTATAGCGACGTTGGTTCAGCTCTATCTACGTCTTTTAAACAGATAATATCATATCTCATACACGGGAACAGTAGAGAAGTACACCGCATTCTGCATGTCTCTCCCGACTCGAAGTCTTTTAGAGTACCGTACGCGCTTTCCCCCTCATGTGATCCTGACGAACGAACGTGTCCGTTTGATATGACAAACGAACTGGAGCATGAAAGTGCCGTTCGGAGAGAAAATGGACGCTAAATGCTGCATTTCCTTACTGTCCCGCGTTCTTCATAGTCGTAGAGAGCAAATGAATGCACTAATAATCATCCGTGCACTTACCCTCTTCCTTGTCTAACACCATCGTCCTGAGGAGCGAGGTGTCCGGCTCCAGGCGATCCGTTCTCGGCTCCAGCACACTTCTGCGCGCGCCGCTCGCGTCTCTGAGAAGAAATTGCTTTGCAACAACAAAATAATGATCGTCCGCGTTGCTGCCACAAGCTTTAATTATACAAGCTCGTCTGTGTGGTTTTCCGCTGTTCAGAGACGGAAAGCCATGTAGAGAGAAGCATATGTGTGTCTGTTATTCTATTGTTTAATGTATTTCGGAGATTACATGCAGCGATGTCCCCCCAGTTGTGTTCGCGTGCGCAGCGCGTCAGTAATATCCACGCTTGCAATTAACGATGTCTAAAACTAAAAGTGAGACGCCACGGTGCATTCCATGCGAAAATGAAACGACTACACTAACTCAAATCTAATTTAAACAGCCGTTTAAATTGAGCTGCCGCGAAGAAGCTATTCTCGGAGTAGAAACGTGTTCCTCCCAGTTCTCATTTGCTCCGAAACTGTAACTATATTCAAAAAATCCAATTCTGAGGCTGACAACTCCTAACAGCATGCTCACGCTGCCTTTCTCACCCAATTTATGCGCTCCGCGCGCTCCTGCTACTGAATAAATGCGCGCGCTTCCCAGAGAGCCACGGATTCCCCTGTTAATTAAATCAATTCATTATGCTCAGATCTGATTAGCAGCCCTTCCCCCCTCTTTGAATCAATTATTCAATACACAAACATAATTGCTTGTGCCAGAGGTGTCTAAGTATTAGCTTATTTAACTCCAAGGACACTAATTACCCCTAGGGCAAGGGAACTTTTCTCATTAATTCTGACAAAACACAAAAGCACAGCTAAGGGAAAGTGTGTGTTTCCCTTGTGTGTGTGTGTGTGTGTGTGTGTGTGTGTGAGTATTTATGTGAAGTGCTCACAGGGGGATGTGTGTGTATGTGTGTTCTTGTGTGATTGTGATGTGTGTTATAAATAGAGAAAAGAGGGTTTGAGCTTTTAAAAACATTTTGAACAATGCTCATGATCTAATTTGTTCATATTCTTCATTCTTGTCGTTATAATATTTCCACTGGATGTGTATGATCGGCTAGACGACTCACTTTCCATATTCAGATAAACAGTCATTTTGAGAGCAACAACACAACAGATGGGCTGTGTTTTGATTAGCGGTGAGATAGGAGACCGCGTTTGGCTCTGGTAATATAATTGTTAGCTGTTACTTCACTGATAAAAGTGTTACTGTTTCATGGTGGGCAATTGGTGGGGCTTTCACCTGCCCTGCGGAGACTCTTAACCAATCAAGGCAGAGATCCACCCGAGATTAACCATTAGGGGCAATGCAGAGGGTACAAGTGCTCTGTTTGCTAGCAAGTAATCTGGCGTACTAGTTTTCCTTTACTTTTATTGTACATCCCTGTCAAAGTAGAGATGAAAATGTGCCTCGTTTAATGTCTTTGAGATCTGGATCTCCCTGAAGGTGATGAATAGACATAAATTATGAAATCGTAATTCATATCTCCTCATAAGACATTAGGGTGCAAACCTACTATGCCCCCAGACATTCATTTATAGTTTAATTCAAACTATAGGCTGTCGCAACCCTAGCAGATTGGGACATTGCCATGCCCCTAAAATCCATTGTTTGAGCCTTTGCTCTCTGCCTCTCTTGCTTGACATGTCTGACTTTTCATTTCTGCAGTGTGATAGATGGATGACTTTTGACCACAAATGTATGTCTGCTGACCTCTTGCAGAAGTGAATGACACCCAATTAATCCAATCACAACAAACTGAGGGAACAAGGAAAGCGTGGCCCCTTGTTGTTGAATGCTGGGCTACAAAAGGCCTCCTGACAGTTAAATGGGGAAACAATAACATGGCCGGTCTTTTTAAGTGCTGCTAAGTGTTTTAAAAAGCCATGCTGTTAAGACACTTCTTACAAAAAAGAGAAAGATTCATCTCATTAAATATGAACACAAATGATGTTCTATATTTTAAGGGTCATTTTCTGACTGACAGTGAGTGGTTCATTATTGGGAAACATCAGGTTGGAATATTTTGGCTTCTTATGAAGCCCACTAGGAATTACTTCCACCAGTGCAGTGACACGTATCATGCTTCCCTTCTGTGCTGATGGTCAGTGATCGAGCGATCCATTGTTTCTTTATTATTAGGAGGCCTGGAGTGTATCCGTGTTCTATGGCACATTGCATACGGGGTCAGCAGTGACTGGAAACCATCCTGGAGTGTGGGCCTTGTGTTGCTGAGTTAATTAAAATTCATTTTTGATTGGGAATTAAGCAGGCCCATCTATTTACTGCTGGGGCTCACATACAGCCAGTTCAAAAACACAGCACAGTAATTAACCCTACCTAATCAGATAGCATAGAGCCGAGCTGGGTTCCCATTTATCCTGGGGCAAACAATCAGTGGATGGTGGAGTCAGGGAGAGGTTGAACACGAGCCTCTCCTATATTTCATAATGGTTAAGCTGATTATAAACCAATATCAGACATGGTACTTTTCTCTAACTGCGTTCAATGGAAAGTCCTGCTTGGAGGAAAGACTCGGAGAGGCCTGTTGTGATGATATCTGGATAAATGAGATAAATGATGCACATGATAGATGGCACTTGCTTACATTGTCTTAAATGAATTCAAATACTAGTTGAAAGTTATCCACGCTTTCTTTCATTCGATGGGCAGCACTTAAGATGTTCATTTCATGTGTGAGAATGATGCTTCATCACAGATATTTATCTTATAATTGTGATTGTCTTTTTTTCTTCTTTTTTTCCCACTTTCTGAGCACATCCTTTGCGTTCTGGCAGTGAGTTCAGTTTAGATCTTAATTTTGTGTTGTGTAATGGATGCAGTAACCTTTTTTTAATATCACAATGCAATATTTTAATGTTCCACAGGACCACATCAGGTTGAAGCAGTGGTCAATAGTTGTTTGTTTATTCTTCTGACAGTTTACGTAGCCCCTCCTAGTGGCTGCAAAATGCATGTTCACTTTTAAGTGAACCAGCAAGGTCCTTTTTCAGCTCTCCTTCTTGTTACAACAATATATTCCGTAGCCTATAATCCAAGAAACTGCCTATGACCTTAGAGAGCCTTACCACTTGAATATGCTCCTCAACGTTTGATTGCACGAAACAGCAATTTGCAGTCCACCTACTCAGTCCAAATGGGACTAGTCAAAAATAGCTTAGGTGTCATTTGGGGGCAAAGAATCCTCTTCCCAAACATTTAATCCAACTTTAATCCCAGTCATTAAGAATTAGACATGCAGAGCTGTCCGGCCGTGCCTCTAAATTACAATCAAACGGTTACCAATTACACAAATTATTGATGGTAGATTCTCTTTTCAACTGCAAATTAAGGCTATTAAGAAAGGCTCCTTTTTAATGCAAAAGTGACTAATTAACCAACGGATGGGAAATCTGCAGCCCAGATATCAAAAAAGTGCTCGGCGCACATTGCAGAAACACAAGGGAACCAATTAGTTTAATTATCAAAACAGCTAATTAAAATTGCACAGTTCCTAATTAGTTCTTTGCTTTTGCCTCTAATTGACAGTATGGAGATAAATGGGCTGCCGATGAAAAAAGAGAGAAGGAGAGAGAGAGAGAAAAGGGGAGAGGAGAAAAACAGGAGAAACTTGTGCAGAATATTTATGCTGACTTTATCTCCGTCTGTGTGGCAGCCCTTGAAAGTGGAAAATTAATGACCTTAATTCCCAAACTGTTTTCCCTCTAACGGCGCTCCCCTCCATGCTCCCAGTACACTCGCCTTTGTATGGGGTTTGCCACCCTGCCAACTACTGGAATGGGGGAAAAGGAGGACTTGGGGGTGGGAAAGAGCCACCAATTCTCCTCCTAATGTGACAGCTCCCACCTAACAATAGAGCGAGATGAAAGAGTGGAGCAGATGTAACCACTGGGAGCGTTGCATCATGGGACTGCAACTTTGTCGCACTTTTTTTTTAAAGGGCTTCTGCCATCTTTTCCGAGCGCTAATTTGTCCCATAAAAAGAGAAGTCTGCTGGGATGCAGATAAAAGACATTTGATGGAGGAAAATGTGCTTTTATTGAATGTTCAAATGCCGGATGAATAATTGCTCTCCAAACTTTATTTATTTTCAGATTCATTTTCTCACTGAGTGACCAATGTGAGCAGGATACCTGCATTACTGTGTCTTTATAGGAAAGGCTTCCTGCTGCGGGTACCATCTCTTTAAAGGTAGTTGAAGCTAAAAAGCAACGATGGATCCCGCTACACGAAATTGCTTCCCGGGCAATCTTGAATGACAGCCATTTGATTTTGAAGACAACGTTTAGAGTGTGCCAGACGCAGCGGTCCTGTGCTCCAGTAAGGCCCAGACCTGGCTGGCTGTAATCCTGCCTATATCCCCTCACATGTCACTGTCGCAACAACCCCCTTCACATTAGGAGATAAGCATCTACTAATCAGTTTACTCAGGGGCCTGTGTTAAAATGTAAATTACATTAATGCTCAAATTATGCATTATGGTAGTCAGTGATGCCTGGCCCATAGCCTGCATAATGTTCCCATCATTTGGATACAATCTTTTTAGGTTTGTTGTTAATGCACACTGATTTGCCCTGGTCTGGTCAGCATCAAGTGTGATACATCAGTCGGCTAGCATGTGGGACATCATAAGAGAGTCACCATTTCTGAATTAGAAAGAGAGCTTTTTAGCGGAGCTGCTCTAAAAGGTTACGATAATAACATGTTGGTTTCTTTTGCCTAGCACTCGCCCATGGAGAAAGACATTTCTGCTCTTTGCATTAATATTTCGGTGCTGGCGGTTGGAAAATTGCATAGGTATTAATTTACTTGTAATCCCAGTGAGTCAAAGTGGATTGCCTGAAGAGCTTTTAGGAACAACATTCGAAATGTGATTTATCTGTCCTCTTCCTGGCCATTTCGAAATTGCACCCTGAAGAGACCCTCGTGTTGCAGAAGCTCTTTTTGCCCAGAGGAACCTGCTGCCCATGACTAACAAAGACACACGTTCTTGGCTAATTGATTGTCTTCTGTTTTATTTATGGAAAGGCGGTAATTAGTGGCCAGCATAATGTACGTCCTTCATTAGCACACGGGTACCACTATGGATTTCGCTGCTTTGTTTTAGATGTGCACACCATTAGGAGCAAACAAAAGATGAGAATTTATTAGCACGGGCTCTTGTAAATATCCCTGAGAAGTCTGTGTGCCTTTAAGGGAGAGCGCAAGGCCTGTAAAACTTCTGTCAGCGCTTGCTCAGTGATTCCATTCGCGAGACGGAATACGTTAAGGAAAAAGCGGTATAAATTTAATTTTAATTGTTTTGTACACACGCCAGTGAAAAGGAACTGATTGGACACAGTTCACAGACAGTATATTAATATGTTATTTTCATATGTTAATTGGTTTGCATAATCTTTCCCCGTGCCTGGTTTCAGAGTACCTGGCACCGAGAAGGGGCCTAGAGAGAGAAAAAGGATGACTCCAATTTACATAAAATCAGACTCTCCGAACATTAAATAATAATGCGTCTGCAAGAAGAAGGTGTGTTCAGTTAGCAGAAAGCACATTTCTATAATTTATACGCCAGCTGTTTCGATGCTTTCGAGTCCATTTGCCTCCCTGCCTTCATTTAATGAAATCTTGTTACTGGAGAATTGACTGGGGCTGAATTGAGATTTTAATCCCATTGACGTTGTGGCATGGAAATGCACACTGGTGGGAACTTTTAATGGAGGATCTTGTAATCAGAAGACACTTGTATTCAGCTCCCTTACAATAATGAATCTCATCAAATGCTCCGGGCCGGGCCGTGTGCGAGGGGCTCAAATTTCAAGGTTTTTGACCATCCCCATTTGAGACATTCCTTGGGGAGAGTGTGATTACTCAAGTTTAGCAGTTTATTGCCTCATCTTTCAATAGCCACTGAAGCACAAAATTCTCATCTAGGTTACTCCTTTTTTTTTTTTTCTTCCTTTACTTGAAGAGCAGGCCAATATAGACTGCAGAACAGCTGGTGACATCTACCATGTAGATTGCTATTGTGATGAATACTTTTGTTGTTCAACTTATATTTGCATTATCATCATCAGTCAGTGTAGATATATTCTACATATTTATTACGGGGCTTTCTGAAATACTTGATTCTGATAGGTCACTGCCAATGCTGTATATCTCTTTTTCTCTGTCTTATATACAGCTTTTCCATTGACGACAACGAATAATATATTATCATATATTGAAATATTATATATCTGGCTGCTGAGTGCCACAATTCACTCTTCGCCGGGAGTTTGATTGACAGGTGACCTGACCAATCATAATGCAGAATCTGCTATTTTGTCTGACAAACAAATCAGATTTAGTAGATTAACATCGGTGGACTTGAACTTGAAAATATGGTGTGCGTTAACATCTTTTCGTGGATTAAACCACATACCATCTGATCAGGGCTAGATTTATGCTGGCATATCTCTCTTACAATGAGGAGAAATAATATATTTTTTTAATTTATTATTATTCTTTCACTCTAATGCTAAAACTCTGTAAGACAATTACTTTATAAATTAATACATTTTAAAATATCATCACTGGGGCAGAAACCTCGTATCTCCATTTTTATTTTTTTTCATAAATCATTACTGTTGGTCACCCTTTACATCTGTCTGTGCATTTTACAAATATTTAACAAATGAAAAGTATTTTAAAAAATCTTGTGACTAAACCTCCATTGGATCCTCAAACTGTCAGCAAAACCTCATAACTCCACTCCGCCTGTGTCTGAATGAAGTGCCTCCACACATTTTGGACCGTCTCTGCTTGTTTGCAATGCACAGGTAAATAAAGAACTGGTACTGCATTTTCGTTACTGAAGATATATATACACATATATAAACATAGACTTTGACTAATCAGATTTCGGAGAGCGACGCTTGCATCATCATGCATCTCATTTATCTATTCATGACATAACCTCAGAAGACTTCAGTATTTATATTGTTGCAGTGTTTGTCTTGTTGCTAGGACGATTGATGTAATATGCTGGTTAATGAACAATCAGCCAGTCATTATCGCATTATATATATATTTGTATTGTGAGTGATACAGGACTGATTTATTTAGCAATAATGAGCTGATTTTATTATAATCCTTTATGTAGAGGTTTGTCTCAAGTGATCACAAGCACCACGTCTTGCTCACTGAACATTGCATGGATTCCATGGATGTCACATAAAGTTCTCGCAAGACTGAGGGCGGTCCATCAGCCGTTGCTGTGTGGAGATCATGCAGGGACACGGGGGTTGTAGTAGAGGACGGATTTGTCCATGTTCCTCCTGGAGGTCTACTGCAGATCAATCACTGCAGAGCTGCTCCCACTGGGACTCTCAGTAACATCCACTGATTGCTTTCTGTGGTGGAGGCTGTTAAGTGGGAGCCACATGATGGGCTCATGGACAACACTTAACGATCAATCAGCAAGGTCCAGACCTATTTCCAACTGCATACAGAGGCCGTCCTACACACCACACGCATTCAGCTGGAGAACCATTCAGGTGGTCAGAAGTGTTTAAGAATCACCAGGAAGAGAGCCCCTATCAGCGGTGGAGTGGAGAGTGAGGGAGGGTTGTAGTGGACAAGGACATGCTATTCGTATTCAGTTTGGTGAATGTTTGGTCATTATTTATAATAGGGGAGATTTGAAAGTTGATATTTTGTTTTGAATGGTGTTTGAGAGCATGACCTTCAAAGAGTCAGTGTACGTTTCAGCTGGCACTTGATGAGAAGAGCTTGTCTTTGGGATTGGCAGGCATTCTGTTGTTTCCCTACCAATTTAAATACACCAGACAAACAAAGCTCTGCAAAAAAGCAAAATACATTTACCCAAGCAGAAATACTTGTGCAGTAGACTTTACCACAAAATGTAATGAACCGTAACATACAGTACCATGTCTTTAAGAACGTTGTTGCGTTTTGCAGTACTTCTGCAATTGCTGAGAACAGTCAAATGCAATACAGTACAATCTGTACTACAGGCCTTACTTTAAATGTATCGTAAGTGCCTCCATAGAGCAGATGAAGCTCTAATGGCAAGAGAGCTACTTGAAGTTTTCCCATTGATTAAGGATTCCATTGACTTAATGAACCTTGTGCCTTCTATCAGACAAGCAGCCAATAAGTTCTAATCTCCCAAACAGATGTCAGGCACAGACTAGCTATAAATGAATTGATCTGCTCATCTTCCACAAATGGGGAAAATGGCAAAGTATTGATATGACTGACTGACTCCCAGCATGGTGATGGATCAGGGATGGTGTTAAAACATGATCCATTGACCAGGAAGTGATTGGAGGAATCAGGCAGCGGTGCTAATTTGCTGGAAGCCTTCGAAGGGATGCGAGATGAAGAGATGGGAAGATTTTCTTTTCTTTTGCTGCAAATATAGTTTTATTGAGTAGGAAATGTTATTCTGGAAGGGAAAGTGATGCAGAAAATGGGCTATTGCAAGAAACATGTTTTGTATTCCCTTGATTGTAATCAGTTTCGGAAAGAATGTCTGTTATATGATGAAACTTAATAAGCAGTTTCAGCAAAAAGATGCGAGTGAATCTTTTTAACTTGTCTGTTTCTGTGTTGCTATGAGTCTGTCCTTTTAGGCATTTCTGTGCCCTGAAAAGCAGCCGCTTTTTGAGTTATTAAGACTATAGTTATTAGACTTGGTTTGCGTGGATTCCTATGAAATCTATGAAACCTCCCTCTGTATTTTCTCACAGTCACGGCAAGAAGATCAAGTTTTGAATAAGAACAACTGCTTATTTAATAGAAACTGAAACAATCTCTTCCCCCGCTAATCTTTCTCGATTTGGTTGTCAGAAATGTTAATCTTTCCTGTGGCCTGCAATAATGAGCCTGCTTTATTGGTCAAAGGCCATAATCATTTGAGCTCCTGCTTTATAAACTCATTTCTGCAGACTGACATTGTGATAGAGGCACGAATAATAAATCATAAACGGGTCCTCCTAGAAGATTGTATTGTAAATGTCAAACCACACAGGAAATTGTAATTAAAGAAAGGAAATTGCCTCAAAGAACCACCTGATTTTGAAACGAGCTAAGCATGGAATTTTGTAAGCATTTAATTATGGTTCAATTTGCCAAGACTGTTAGTTTTTTTTTCTCTTTGTTCATCTTTCTATTTTGGACTTATTATTCTTTCCTCTTCTTCACAGTCACTCAGCGTGAGTTGCTGAAAAGAGGATCAGGAAGAGAGCTTAATTCTCTATGCTTTCATTCACAACCAGCGTGATTATTTCATAAAATATTTTGTTCTGTCTTTATCCTGTGTTTGAGAACCAAAGGGAGCACATTTAGCTGCACACCTTCAATATATTTAGATGACTTCTTTTTTTCTTTTTTTTATGTTCTTATCACATAACTTTATCTGACTTTGTATACAGAAATCATCTATATTTTTGATTGAAAGCACAGAACGAGAAACAGCAATAAAAAATGTTTTCCCTTGAGTATTATATTGTTGATAAGGTAAAGGAAAAGAACCAGTCTTTATTCATCCATTATGTGTTGATAAACTCTTTATTTGTTTTTGTAGTGACAGTGACATGTGTTCAGCATTAGCATTGATTATTACATGGCTCTCTGGAATACTTGATTCTGATTGGTCAGTTACGCGATCTAGTAATCAGTTATTCACTGTCTCCATGGCAACGCTGTATATCAGACCACTCTTCCGTGTAACTGAAAGCGGCGCTGCATTTATGTCTCTAGTATCACACCGCAAACTCGCTCTTGCTTGTTTCATACAAATGCAGCTGTCACTATTGTGCATCTCAATTATCAGTTGTAGTGAAAATGGACTAATAGGATTTCAGTATTAATATTACTGTAATATGTTATTTGTCTTGTTGCTAGGCTAATTGTTTTATACATTGTGACAGACAGGAAAAACGATTTAAGGCTATAAAACATAATTTATAATAACTCCTCAATATTTCATGTCCACATATTAATTTATATGGTGAATAGCTATGTAATAAGTAGGATATAATAATGTACAGCCAGTCCAGTTGGTCAAAAGTTATTTGCCATTACTTTTGCAATTCTGTCTAGCGCCTCTAGTGGCGCAGACATTGCACAGTTCACCAGCTATAGACCTCAGTCATCTGACATATCAGAAGACCTCATTCGCTCATGTTGTGATGGAGGGGTGTGACAGATAGCAGTGAGTGTGTCTGAGAGAGAAAGATCTGGTCTTGAAGTGGGTATCTACCCACACTCCTTAGCCCTGTGCAGCGATGTCAACCAGCCCCTCTGCGAGTCAGCCTGAGTGAGAGGAACAACAGAAATTTCAACTGAGAAGATCAATTATAGATAGAAGGAAATGAATGGGAAAAGTAATTTAATAAATTATTGAGTTGATGTCTTATATCATCTACAAAAGCAAATGAAAAATTAGATTGTGTATTTGGATGAAACTGGATTTTTAAAAGGGCTCAGAAAACATATTTAATTAGAAAAAGAAAAAAAGATGGCGATTGGTATAGCCGGTTACACAAGGAGAAAAATGAATAGGTGGAAGAGAGATAGTGAGACATGTGCCCAAGAGAGAAAGACATGTCATGGACAGGAACACCAGAAAGTGAGACTGCAGTTTAGGCAAGAGTGTGCGGAGTGATTTTTTTTTTTTTTTTTTCAACTCCCAAGGCAGGACAGTGCAAATGAATTAGCATTTGCCATAAATTCTTAGATCACCGTGTATTCTGCTTCAAATCTCATAGATACAGAAGTCCAGTGGCTGTAAACTTATAAACACCAGAGAAATAGCCTCAGTTAATGTCAGCGTGACTTCATTTTTTGTATTCTACATACTCTTCCCAACCCAAACACATGTATCTAAACATAAAAGAGGACACTCTGATTTACCCATCAGCCTCAGGAAAAAGTAAACAGCAAAAGTAATTAAAAGGGAGTAACTTGAAAGTTGAATGTGGATTTCTCCTCTGTTTGAACCAGAGCATGAGTTATAGTGCAGAAGAGGGAGGAGAGGGGAAGTAAGGAAGACTAATTATGCGTTCTTCTGAGTGGCTTCTTTGGGACAAGGTGGTGTGGTGCTGAGACACTAGGAATGCAAATTGCGACGGTTTCTAGGTGCGGTGCGCCACAGTCTCAACTCATGTTGGGACCCACAGTGTTCTCAACAAGGCTTTGTGTTGCCATTCCCCAGAGACCAGCTCAACGAATGGTATTATCAGCATTGCCATGTTGTTTAAGCAGAAAAAAATGTCACTATTTATAAGATGAAAGGGTATCTTGAGGGAATGAAAGATTTTTTTTTTCCCAGTTAATTGGTGTTGTGAGATACTTTTCTTGTTGCCAGCTCCCTTGCGGTTTTGATATTTGTGTATTTACTCGATTGCATTTAGTTTCTGCAGCATTATGACTCAAGGTGATGTATTTGTCAATGTTTTGACCTCATGGTTGAAGCAATGAATGCAAAGTCTCCTATTCGGGCAGAGTTTCAACAATGGAGCGTATACTGAAGATTTCACATTGATGGCAACTGTAAGTTGTTACTGTATTTGCTACAGTGAAAATTACTGATGCTGCAGGACATTTTTAAGTTATTTCAACCCTTTGATCCAGGCAATCAGGATATTTCCTTAGAATTCAACTGCATTAGTTCATAGAATACAGTAATCAGAGGCTCAGTAGAAATGCAAGACCAGACCGCTTCTTGGACATGAGAACAATCTTGTAATTGTGAAATGCTACTCAAGTATCAATCAATGATTAAGAAAAAAAACAAAAACAAAAAAACATGATGAATAAAAGCAACTCAGAGACCTTAATCAAACAAAGAAGTCGAGTTTGAATTCCAAACGGCTCTTCAAAGTGAAGCAACATTTAGATATAGATTTGCACAAGAACAATCTATAGTGCCGCTTTGTTGTTTTTTCTATCACCGACTTGAAAGGTGAAGAAAATCTATTAACTTCTGATTAAAATGTACTCAGTCGCGTCAGAAATACTTGTGATTCAAGTGTGAATAGATTGTCGCTGCCATTAGATATGAGTTTATGCAGGTGTTGGCCACAGTTGGTGCTTGTGTGGGTGTCTTCAGGCAGGCTTGGAGTTGAAATAGTGATAATATAAAAATGTGTGAATCCACTAATGAGACCCTCTTAATATTCTGCAAATCTAAGCATCATATTATCATAAACGTGCTCACAATTTAGTCAACTCCATCGAACGACTGTGCTAGGAAATAAATTGTCCCCTTCTTTACTGCTAAATATTTGAGAGCACATGGATCCCTGCCACTGCCGTCAACCTTTTAAAAGCTCTGTGATTGGCATATGAATAGAAAGTGCCTCTTTTGAGCTAACGTACAAGTTCCTGCCAGTGCAGTGAATGGAGCTCTATATTTTACCGTATACCAACAAGATCTCTAATTGCATTCCCGATCAGGCTAATTGAGTTGGATTCCAGTGCAAAGTCACAGTCATAAAGGCTTTCTGAAAAAAAAAAAAGATGCCTGTACGGATGTACTTCAGATGGGCGAGTGAGCGGATTGATGCCAACGGCCTTTGTTCTGACATCTGTCAGTGACATCTGATGATTGGTTGGAATGCGGCGTTACTGGATATATTTTTCCACAGCCAGAGCTAAAATTGAGCTGTGTTTCAGGGTCAGCACCACTATTGTGTCCGTCCATTAGAGGTCACATCTTTTGTCATCTGATTGTGTGTGTGAGTGAATAAGGATCATTACATTAGATCATAAGTTGCTGAAATACAGCCGCCTTAACCTTAGAGTAGCTCTCGCTCCTTCACTGCTGTAATTGAATAACTTACCCACACATAAAAAAAACTCTGCTCATCCTTTTCGCCTTCTATGCAGCAACACAGAAAGGAAAAAAAGTCTGCTCTGTAACTACCTGGGAAAGCAACCCATCAACAGCTGTTAGAGCTGACTTGAAGGTTAAATATTAGGAAGGAATCCAATTTCTCTTGTCTATTCAGCTCAGCGGTGTGTTAGATTGCAGCTGGAGTGTGCTTAGCGAGTATGGGGATATGAAGTGGGCTAATCAATCCCCTCTGCCTCATTCTCAAATTCCTCTCATATCAGGTCCCTGCCCCCCAGGCAGGCCTTCTGCTTTCCGAAAGCCAATTCCACACGAAATAAGAACTGTGACCTGCAGCTAGAGGGTGAAGTTGAGTTTTCCCTTCATGATTAATCTCTTCTTGGGTGGCTTTCAGAAAAAAACGGGGAGAGAGAGGGTGGACGTTGGGGGGATATAGCGTAAGAATAAGACAACATGCAAGTTGCTTTGCAACAAGCCCATCGATTTTTTTTTTTTTTCCTTCATAAGAACTTTGTATGGCTGAGCAGGCTTATCTAGTCGGGAGCTGCTTGTTTTGATAGTGCTTCATATTGACATTGAGAAAATGAAGTAACAGATGCCACGATTAGACCTGCCACTAATATAATTGTCCCCTGAATGGTGTAACGCTAATGTGCTTTTTAACAGCTCCAATTTTTTTTTTCCAAGGACTTCACATGGCTTGGTGTGATGAAGTGAGATATATATATATATATATATATATATATATATATATATATATATGTGTTATCAACTAACAAGTCTGTGGTAGTCATGTAATGATGTACAAGCTGTGTTACTTAGCAACTCTTTATATTATTCTCATGGATTTGAACGTGTATATGTCAATGAATTAATTTTCAAACTATGTTTTTCACATTGATTTTTATTAAAAAATCTCTTTAGATTCTTTAGAATTAATGTATGGATTATGATAGCTCACAATTAGATAAAAGCAAAGAGACATCGAGACAAGCAGAGTGCAGAGTCTTCAGCGTAAGGCAGTATAACCTTAAAGTGCCAATGTTGCATTTTATAGTATATAATGACATCTTTCACTGAAATTGGACCTGTCAAGCACTCATCCATCCAGTTGAATTCTACCTAATGGCCGTTGGTTAGAGTTCAGAAAAAATGGTTAAAGTACCACATACCAGCTTCGAGTGTCTAGAAAGGCTTCAGAAATGATGGCTTTTGTTTAGTGATGAAACTCAGAAGGATGTGTGGTATAAATAGTTGAACGGTATTAAATGGTATTAGCCAAAAAAATGGCTACAAATTCAAACCAGGCTCGGGATTATATCCTGGAAACATCTTCTTGTTGTGCATAAACATTTTTAAGTATCTCTAAATCTACAGCTTTGTACTTCTCTGAAAGTTCCGGCCCGTGATCTCATCCTCTCATTCTGACTGAGCTCACATCCCTCAGGGCCCTCAGATAGACCCCAAAAATGTGCTCACTGGGACGCTAAATGGCCTCTGGAACCGTGTGCATTTTTAATGTCTTAATGATGATCCCATGCTCAATGTACAAGTGTTACACATACATCTAGTAAATTTTTTAGCATCTAAAACGCTCAGTTTGAAAAACAGCCCATTTGCTCGCTACCCCCCACCAAACAAATTGGTGGAGAACAACAAAGTTCAATCTATGTTTGAATATTTCTGTGTTCCTCATCTGCGGCGGGCACTTACAGGAGTGCGTTTTTGCATCCTGGATATTGTAGAGGTCCGCAAGGGACGAAAGGAAAGTGGATTTCAGCCAGATGGGGGAATCGGCTGCATCCAGCTTTGAGCACCTCTGAGTCAGGCTAAACAGTGGGCACATCATCCACACACCGGGCCAAATGGAAGAGTGAAGTAGCAAACACCATGGAGCTACTTAGAGGAGGAGGACTGAAGTGCTGTAAACATGTTCCTCTCATTGGTGTGTGGTCTTAGACACTCATTAAAGATGGAGTGGGTGGACTTGTTGGGGAGCCATTTGTACATTTGCTCTCATGTAAGAGATTTGTTTATAATATGCAGCATTATGGAGTTATCGTGTTAGGTGGCCTGGGCCGACTTGATGTCATTTGTGGTCTCTGGAATTTATACAGTTATTTCCATAATAAGTGCAAGATGTACAGAAGCCCTGAAGGACAAAGTGCCTTCCTTAGTCTGTTATCTACATTACTTTTTTTTTTTTTCTGTAGTGAATAACAATATTTTTTGGTTACGCTTCATTTCGATGGTCCACTTTAGACATTGTACTAACTTTCCAACTACATCTCGACTAACTCTTATTAGAGAATTAGTAGACTGTAGGTTAGGGTTACGTGTTGGTAAAATAATTTGACATGTCGTTGCACAGTTACTTATAGTCAGTAAAATGTCTGTTGGGGGGACCATCAAAATAAAGTGTTAGCAGATATTAGGCAGACAGTCTGCTAATACTCTAATGAGAGTTAGTTGACATGTAGTTGCAATGTGTAATGTGTAAACTGTTCTGCATATTTTTCTTTTTTTCAGTTTCAGTCAACTTTTTTCATATAGTAGATGTGCCCTGGAAAGCCAACAGTTAGCATTCTAAACAATTAGCATGCATTTTCAAATATGGGCCACTAGGGGCCCAATTGTTATTTCCTAAAGTCTTAAAATCTATTTTCTTAATGCATGTTATTAATCTTATTGTGTACGATTCATCCATGCATTTGTTTAATTGTAATTTTTTTTTTTACCACATCTTTTTAATTTACTCTCTTCCACTGAAACCACAGACTTCTGTCTAGTGACATGCCAGACTTCTCCAATCATTTAGTATGATTAAACCCTGCCCCTTTCTGAAAATTGATTGGACACTTGCATTCAGATCTGCCTTCATCCAAGCAACAACCGATGGATATACCAAGTCTCTGTCCTGTTTTTTTTTTTTCTTTTCTTTTTTTTTAATAGCCTAATGCGTTCACTCGAATGTACAGTACAATATGGAAGAAAAGATCTGTAGCTACTTCTGTTACATCGCAACTTAAAGGTTACAGGATAAGCTTGCACACTATTATTCTAAGAAAGAAATGATTTCCTATGGACTATCAAGTCATAAAATGTGTTCTGTTTACCAGAAGCATATTAAAAGTTTACAGTAATCTATGTTTACAGTGCAACATATTGTAACCAGAGTTGGGGGTAACGCATTACAAATAACTTGAGTTATGTAATAAGATTACTTTTTCAAGTAACTAGTAAAGTAACGCATTGCTTTTTCAATTTACAACAAAATATCTAAGTTACTTTTTCAAATAAATAACGCAAGTTACTTTTTTACATTTATTGACTGACAGCTCTCCTGTCCCCATGCTGAGAGAAATAAAGTGCAGAGGTGTTATGCGCTGTGTGAACATGATGGTTATTGTAGTTCTAGACTAAATGTGAACATGCATTTACTCATATCACTTGCACGAAAACATTCAGTATTCCTCAAAATGAATAAAAACAGTGAAATGCAATCTCAGAATTTTATGCAAACCTGTAATAATTAACTATATAAATTACACAAATATACTTTATCTCACTTTATTAACCAATGTCTTTGCTGCTGACCTTCAATGACCTAATTCAACCATACTAATAAGCAAAAATTACTTTAGATTAGATTTAGAAATAAGAGTGTTGAACTTCCTTCTCCTGTATCCTATTCTTCTTTAACCCAGAATGGCAGCACAGCTGAAAGGTTTGTTTGAGCTGCGCCCTCTAATGTACAGGCATAAATATGCATTTCCTTCAGCCTGAGGCTTATTCATTTCACTTTTGGTGTGAAAGGGCCTTAACATTTAACAAAAATAGAATTTTTTTGTTGTTATTAAAAAACAAACAAGTAAGCCCAGCCCAGGAAAAAGTAGCGCAAAAGTAACTTTTCCAAACACTGACTGTAACATTGTTTTTGTTGTTGTTGTTGTTGTTGTTTTGTTTTGTTTTTGGAGCAGTGGCCTAATGATGTTCCGACTCATTGTGTTATACACAAGTTTGACATTTTCTGATCACACACACCTCCTTTCCTCCCTATCATGTGTGGTTCTCTTTCTGTGTCCTATCAATAACAATAGAAAAAGGGCCACAAAAATTGTCAAAAGGCAGCCTAATCTGGGTAGCTTTATTTAGATTTAAAGCACGATGTCGTAAGACTGACCAGGGTCATTGAACCTCTAGAGACCTCCATAGACGTCCATGTATGTGCAAGCATACAGGATGTGTCTGGCCTGCAACACACTGCAGCACTCACACAAACCTTATCTCTGACAGCTAGGCCCCTGGAGCTCCACCATATTGATGAATAAAATAGTACCTTTTCCCAATTAGATTTCCCAGTGTTGGCACGAAAATGTACTGGCTGGAGAGGGGGAGTTAAAAGTGGCCTGTATGTTTGACGGTCTGCAAAGACAGCATAAAAGTTCTTCTGGCTCTTAATGACGGGGCTGGAGATGATGATGATGTTGAAGACTGACACTTTGTCAGAGGCTTTTATGGGCGCAGGGTGAAAGTGCACAGAGACGGTTCCGCCATCACTTCTCACCTCATTGTCCTCTGTGAGTAATGTACGGAGGAAGAGGAGTGCGATGAAGATGAAGGGCGGAGAGTGGGGAGAGCAGATGCTCCTGTACACAGTGGCGGTCGTCTCAGTGAGAGAGCTGAACTGCACTTAGGCCCCATTTGCTTTTAAGGATGTCTGACAGGACGGCAGCCACGTATGATCAAACTCCCCCCACCCCCAATGTTCAGTTGTGACAGTTCTCTGGGAGAAGGCCTTAATGCACTGTCACCAGCGCTCTCCACTCAGCTGCCTTGATTTACCTCCCCCATCTGTCCTAGTCAGGCAAGACAGGACAGAGAACAGGACTAATGCTCTGGACCAGTTCAGTATGGGTCATTCTTTAGTTTAGTGCATATTAGCATTTCAAATACACATTAGTCAGACTTTTTACATTTCTGCCATTTTAAAGGGATAGTTCGCCCAAAAATGCAAATTATTCCATGATTTACTCACTCTCACCATCCTAGGTGTATATGACTATCTTCTTTAAGACGAACACAATCGGAGATATATTTAAAAAATATCCTGGCTCTTCCAAGCTTTATAATGGTAGTGAAGGGGGGGACGAGATTTTGAAGTCCAAAAAATTTATCCATCCATCATAAAAGTAATCCACACGGCTCCAGGGGGTTAATAAAGACCTTCTGAAGTCAAGTGATGTCAAGTCGAGTTACGGCGGAAGAGTAACTCCTGATTCAACGCAGGACAGGACGTATAGATGTAGGTGTTGCTTAAGCTTAGACACATCTCGCTGTTCAAACAAATAGGGCTGGGCAACAAACTCAAGCTCCTCTTCTCTTATATCGAAATTCTCCAACATTCCTCTTTAAAAATTCTTGTAGGGCCGAGCACTGATGGTGTGAGGACCCTATTGTAATTTCTTAGTCAATTATTCTTCATTTTTGAGGACCTAAACATGCTCAAAAACTCATGAAACTTTGCACACACGTCAGAAGTGGTGAAAATTTACATCTGATATGGGTTTCAGAATCAGGCGTGGCAAAATGGCTCGATAGCGCCACCTAGAAAATTTCAATTAAGCGCCCTTCGTGCTACGTTTCACGTACAGGTATGAAATTCGGTAGACACATGTAACAAATCTACAAAAGAAAAAAAAAGTCTTCTACAAAAAAAGACCCTGGGTGCAAAATCTGAAAACCCAACAGGAAGTGAGATATTTTGAAATTTCTCTGCAAAATTTTTGCGAACTCCTCCTAGAGATTTTATCAGATAAACATCATATTTGGTCAGTCTAATCTAAAGACTTTTGCGACATTAAATTGTGAAGATCTTGAGTTTTCGTTGAAGGGCTTGTCCGTGGCGGCCATGAAACAGGAAGTTGTTGTAACTCGGGCATACAATGTCCGATCTGCCCCAAACTTCACAAACTTCCTGGCCTGAAGACATCTATATGCCAGTATTCAGTTACAGTCATAGCGCCACCTGCGGGCAACAGGAAAAGTCATGTTTTACACTGTGATTAACTCCTCATAGAGATTTAACCAGAACAACATCATATTTGGTCAGTATAATCTTAAGGCCTTAGCGATGTTAAATTGCAAATATCTTGAGTTTTCGTTGAACAGCGTGTCCGTGGCGGCCTGACAAAGTCTGATGTTTCGCCATGAAATAGGAAGCTTTTGCAACTCAGGCATACAATGTCCGACCTGCCCCAAATTTCACATGTTTGATAAGAGTCCTGGCCTGAAGACATCTACATGGACATATTTAGTTAGTCATAGCACCACCTGTTGGCAACAGGAAATGACATACTTTAAACTGTAATTTACTCCCTGAAACACGTTTAAATATGCCATGAAGTACCAAACATACTAGAAACACGTTAAATCATGCAACACTTGGCTAAGTGCTAAAGTATGCGATGCTAAAGTATGCCACGAAACCGGAAGTTGCTGTAACTCAGGCATACAATGTCCAATCTGCCCCAAACTTCACATGTTTGAAAAGAGTCCTGCCCTGAATACATCTACATGACAATATTCAGTTATAGTAATAACGCCACCCACTGGCAACAGGAAGTGTCATGTTTAACACTGTGATGCACTACTAGCAACATACTAAAATATGCAATTGAGTACTAAACATGCTAGAAACAATCTAAAACATGCTAGCAACACTTAGCTGAGTGCTAAAGCATGCTATTATCGTCATGAAATAGGAAGTTGTTGTAACTCGAGCAGACAATGTCCAGTCTGCCTCAAACTTCACATGTTTGATAAGTGCCCTGGCCTGAAGACATCTACATGCCAAAATTTAGTCATAGTCATAGCGCCACCAGCTGGTAGCAGGAAGTGTGGCAAATACAAATGACTGACATTGTCCTTCTATATTTATATACTTAAATGCATATTACCCACATGCTCTGTTTTCTTCAAGCCACTGGGTGGCGGTGGCACGGATGCGAGGGCCCTTCGCTGCTTGCAGCTTTAATTTTAGACTTCTAATTTGTGTAAATTTGTGTGACCAGTGTTTTGCTATATCCTCTGCGCTTCCACGTTTGTCAATACATCATTTGTCGCGTCAGAGGTTCCGCCGTAACTCGATGTGTACGGCCGATTGTGTTCGTCTGAAAGAAGATAGATAAATAGTCATATACACCTTTAATGGCTTGAGGGTGAGTAAATCATGGGATAATTTTCATTTTTGGGAGAATTATCCCTTTAATTAAAGTGATAGTGTCATTATTTACTCACCCTCATGTGGTTTTAAACCTTTTTTTTTTTTTTTTTTGGTCCATACAATGAAAGTCCACTGTAGAAATAAAGTTATACAGGTTTAGAAATTTTCATTTTTGAGTGATTTAAACATTTACCGTTCAAAAATTCAGGGTCAGTACGGTTTGTTTTTAAAGAAATTAATTAAAAGAAAGAAATTAAATTAAACATTGAGTCAATAAATTATTCAAAAGTGACAGTAAGGATTTATAATATTACAAAAGATTTCTATTTCAAATAAATGTTGTTCTTTTGAGCTTTCTATTAATCAAAGAATCCTGAAAAAGTCCTGGTTTCTACAAAAATATTAAGCAGTACAACTGTTTTCAACATTGATAATAATAAGAAATGTTTCTTGAGCACCAAATCAGCATATTGTCACACTGAATATTGGAGCGATGGGTGCTGAAAATTTAGCTTTACCATCACAGGAATAAATAATATTTTAAAATATATTAAAATAGAAAACCGTTATTTTAAACTGTAATAATGTTTCACAATATTACTGTTTAATTTATTTATTTTTGTCAAATTAATAAAGACTTGTTGAGCATATGAGGCTTCTTCAAACCCAAAATTTTGAACAATATTTTATCCCTACAAATGTGGAATTGAAAGGTTTAACAAGACCTTTTATGGATTTATTCATTATTGAGGTTTGAAGCTGCCTCACTGTCAAAGAAAATGTTTTAGCTTCTTAAATAATCATGACATGTGGCCAAATAATGTACATGCTTTTACATTTTGACTCACAATGAAAGCCTCCTTGGGCTTATCACCGCTTAAAACGCATCCTTTTAAAGCAGCAGGCTCGTGACACAACCTTGGGATTTAATAATGATTTTATGAATCAGAAGCTACTCTCACATGAGATAGAGGGGGGGTTTGTTGAGAGGTTTGGTAGAAGTGGCATCATGGGTAATCTGGAGGCTTGAAGGCTCTCTCTCAGCCATTATCTTAGGAAAGCGCGCATGTCCGCTTTGCCACGTTATTCCAAGGTCTCAATTACGCTGTGTTCTCTATGATTTAAGTAGCACTGTTTTCATACTGGCTACACGGCGCACAACAAGCCTCTTAAAGTCTCTAATAAATGTGAAATTGCATGTGATGTGTTTTCCCCCTCTCTCTTCACTCTGTGTGCTTTGATCATGTGGTCCCATGACAGATCCATCAGCCCTCTCTTCATCTCCTGTAGGAATTGGCTGAGCTTAATTGGTGCTACCAGGAATATATCAAAGCAGGAAACCGGATGCTCTCCGAACAGCATCCACAAAGCAACCTCTAAATCTGTATCGCCCAATGGCCACTTAGCAGCATTCTGCTTTTCAACGCACACATACATTTTCCAAATGTTATAATGACAGGTGCACAAGGAGACTATGACTTTACTACATCGTGACAGAAATCCCCCTCTCTCTAGTATTGGGGGTTGCTCCGACAGCCCGTTGTTCTAATCTTATTTAACAGTCTATGCCTAACACTCAATGCTGGGCCTCTCAGATTGGAGAGTTTCCAAACAATGCTGGGCTCACCCAAGCTTGGAATTGGTTTTCCGTGGAACGTCTCCCTCCTCCCTTTGGGCACTTTACCAATTTGACCAAATTTGTTCCATCACTGGCTCTAAGTAGCAGGAGTGTTTTTCGGCTTCGTACTGCAGACTGGCACTTGCAATTTGCACATTCTTTGCAGAACATTAACAGCTTTGTTAAGGGCTGAAACCGACTTTGTACAGAACGCCTTGCTCAGAACTAGGACTAGGTTTATTTATCTGGCAGTTCCTCAAGCTAAACTCAAATTAAGCTTAAAAGTTCAAGCTAAGCTCAAAATCCCTCTTGACTCAATCAGTGGATCCGGTTTTGAAGGAGCTGAATCATTCAAGGTTATGCATATGATTTCTTCCCTGTATATATTTATATATTCATATACTCTCGACCTAATCATGTTTAAACTGAAGAAACCTTCAGCGTTATTAAAAAATAATGGAATGTCTTTGTCCTGCCTGACTGTGACTTACTGTATTACAACAGACATGCTCTATCGCCCCTTATGCCACTCTATTAAAATCGCGATGTGCCTTCCTCATTATCACCCACGGGTAGGACATTACATCTCTGTGAACTTTTGTTTTTTTTACTGTCTACTGCAAGACAAATACTCCATAGCCAAGGCACCTGTCTACATGATGTATTACAGGCGTACAATAGGCTACTAAAAATTGATATACTGTAATTGTGCATGATAATTAGAGTTATAAACCCACCTGTAAATGCCCCATTGGGATCTGGGATATTAGCTTGTTCACTGAAACGCACGCCCACTGCTTTTTTTAATTTTAGGGATGAGTGTTAGTGGAAATATCATTTAAGGGCCATGATTGCATTGGAGGTGTACATATAGATAAAGACCAGAATGCTTCATAAACCATTACTTTACAATTGG
Source organism: Ctenopharyngodon idella (assembly GCF_019924925.1). Lineage (NCBI taxonomy): Eukaryota > Metazoa > Chordata > Actinopteri > Cypriniformes > Xenocyprididae > Ctenopharyngodon > Ctenopharyngodon idella. Next base: position 5,077,658 of record NC_067226.1, read on the forward strand.
AAGATAAGTGCATGAATTAGGCTAACGCTAATGGAAGAGTGTGTAAACTCAGCAGTAAGTTTAACAGCAGCGAGACTCGAGCTGCAGCCGAGAACAGCTTCAGGCAGCAAAAGCAATTAAGAAAACTTAAAATAATTTGAACTAATTCTTTTCTCGTTATCTGTGGAAAATAATGCATTATGTGTTGATTATGAGCGGGGAGGAAGTCCTTTATCAGGAGTGGGAATACCTTATGCTGAGACTGCTTCTTTCAGGAGGCTGCTTAAGGGGATTGCAGTGCTGGATTTCTATTTGGTCTGACTCTCTTTCTTTCACTCTCTTGCTTTCATTTGCAGGCTTTGCTCTTTTTCTTCTTTATAGTTTGTTCCCTCTCTTTTCCCCCCACCGCCTCACATTCAGAGTTCAAATTCATTAAACACAGTGTCATCACGCGTTAGTCTTCACCTATCCGCGGCAGCCATTTCCTCCCTCACACTGCTTTTAGAAACAATTTGCTTGTGAATAGCAAGGGCATAACAAAGTGGAATGAATCAGAGTGAAAGCGTAGTGTTTCCTGGAGATGCGTGTTGGCAAATGGAGTTCCGTGCCTCTGTGTGACATCTAAACTCGCTGTATCCCTCAAACGGGTGGTGCGCTTGTGTGTGGGGAGTCTGGTTGGAGGGATTGCCAGTAATCTTTAGTGGCTTGCTTATACACACACCGCCCCGTCTGCTTGTGAAGTTGTGAATGCTGGTGTCGATCCAGAAAATCCAGTTGCCTTTGGATGCTCGAACCACTTCAAGACCTTTTGATGAGGGGCAGAAATCCTTTTCAAATGTCATACTCTGCTGATGTTTACCTTTAATAACCCAGATCTAAATATTTCTTTTTAATTTTGAGCGAATCATTTGTTCGTGCTTTGAGACATTTTGTTGATATTTCATTCAGGCGGGCGTACACAATAAAACAGGCCTCTTTGGTAGCAGTTTATTTATTTGATTCTCTGTGGAAGCTGCTGCCATCAGCTAGGCCTCGCCTGAACCCCAGCGCGGTAATCTTGCCTCAGTCACGTCACTGCGAGGACTCTGCTCAATTTCAGAGACACTAGTGAGCAGTCATGAGAGGATCCAAACCCCATTTAATGTCCTCTGATGGCTTTTGCCTGTTCGCTATCTCTCGGTGTATCAGAGTGAACTTAATAGGATAATGGAGTAATCCGGTTAGTTTACCTTCACTCTTAGACCATTTATTCAGCCTCTTTGATGCATTTGTTTCAGAGAACACCAGTGGAGATGTTTAACCCGCAGATGCTAGACTGTGGAATGGTTGCGTAACGCATTCAATTTCGGCAGAGCAGCAGGCATGAGCGCGGTGTGTCATGAGTACCAGAGTTCATGTAACCTAATGGAGTGCAAATAGAGTCATTATGCACTGTAATAGGAAGCACTCTCTGCAATATAAGCCGAGCATGTTTTCACCACTTTTCTCAGTTTTTGCTTGCCCTTCCCTTCACTACCACCCCCCCCATTATGCAAAATGGAGTTGTAAAAAGCAGGCCAACTAATCTTTTCATGCCTGTATCTTTTATTCTCTTCAAGCATATTCCTAGCATTTTTTGGTGTTGTGTTGTTTGTCTGAGAAGGTGAATCCTGAATTTACAGCGGCTGCGTGCCACCTTGCTTCTCGTGTTTGGGTTTAATTACTTAGAAATAATCAATGGACTAATGATGGCATAATTTAGAGCTCACATTAATCTACTGTCTAGAGGTGTTAATCAGAGCAGAGCCCAGTCTAGATGTGGGCAGTGTAACCAGGGAGAAAGTTATTCATGGAAGACCAGGTCACAGAACATGATGAAAGAGCAAGGCCAGTGATTGATTCTGAATGTTATGTTTCAGACCATTGGCAGATATTTCAGACATGTTTCATTGCGATAAGGGAGTCATTAAATTAAAGTTACATTTGTTGCATATCCACAGTTGTTTCTGTTACGTCATGGAAATTCATATTCAGTGTATGGGGTCACTCTGTAAAGTCTACTCCAGCACATCCCAAAGACTTTCAATGAAATTAAGGTCTGGACTCAGAGGTGACAATTCATGTGTGAAAATGATTCTTCATGCTCTCTGAACCATTCTTTCACAATTTTAACCCTGGTGAATCTTGACATTGTCATCCTGGAATATGGCCATGATGTGTCTTCCTACATTGTTGTTTATGAAATGAAAAGTTACACACTCCATCTTTTAGGGTTAAAAGAACCATAGCCAAACATATAACATGCTAGAAAAATAATAATCACTGTAATAATGATCCATCCATAGACTCTTAAGTATTTGCTTATTAAAATCCCAACAGCGACTTTTTTTTTGGCCGGGCAGTGTAATTTGTGGATACGTGATAGATTTTTTTTTTTTTTTTTTTTTTTTCCCAGAATTATTTGATGAATAGAAAAGATCAAAATAGCAGAATTTATTTGAAATAGAAATCTGTTGTCATTTCATAAATGCCTTTACTTTCGCTTTTGATCAATTTAATGCATCCTTGCTGCATAAAAGTATTAATTTCTTTAAAACTGACTTCAGACTTTTAAACGCTAGTGTACTTACGACAGAGAGAACGGTTTAGGATGAACAGATTTAGTAAAATGAATAAGACTTTCCAACTGAGAGCGAGAGAAAGAGTGTGTTTGATTATTCCCTCAGCTCAGATTTATAGTAATCATTGATTTACGTAATTCAATGCATTTTAATTGAGTGATTTTGGAAAGACCAAATGTATTATTTCCAAACTTTGTCTCTGTTTTACTGTATTTGTAGGAAGTAGAGTGAGGTAAACAAACCAAAAACAAACCAAAGCCTTAGTTCCTTTACATTATGGCCAGGATCCCTGTAGGTTGAAATTTAATATCAGAAGGCCTTGTCCATGCAGGATTATTGTTTAAGCCAAGCCTACGAGCTTTGCACTTTCAGTGGGACAAATGGGGAAATTGAGGTACACAGATTTTCAATAACTTGTGCAACGTCCCACAGTGGCTCATGGGAAGGCACACATTGCTCTTCCTTCCTTTTCAGCAGGATGCCCATGGGGGACCCAGCACGTATTCACAGGTACAAGTAGCAAGCACGGAAACAAGTGCCCTCGATCCTCCCCTAAACACCAAACATGCACACACACACATACATCAAATGAATTCTGCCCCAGCAGTCCTTTACTGGAAATATCTAGAGGAAAGAGACGTTTAACACAGCCAAACATTACTTAAAAAAATGTCACATATTCAGGACAGTGGAAGATAACTGCATTGCACAAGAGACCTGCACTAATGTCAGCTGAAGGGCATTGGAATAAACAGCCGCTTGTCTTTTCTTGGTTAGGGAACTAGGGATTGGATGTGGTAACTGGGGATAGAGATAGCCAGCCTTTTCCAGCTGTCTCAGAGCTTCAGAGGACTTTCTCAGTTCTTCTATCTCTCTCTCTTTCTTACTTTTTGTGCTCAGATTTATTCTTTTTTGGACTCCTTTCATTGTGTACCAGAGTTTGGCCCTACACATCCTTCTTCTTGGTTTATATAAAGGCCAACATATTTTTTACTTATTAATTTTCCATTTTAGCTCTGTTACGAGACGCAGTGGTAAGTTTGCCATGGCTTTCATTAAGGCTGAGGTAGGATGAAATATGGATGTGTAGGGAGTGGATTAGAGTGATGGAATGGCTTGAATATTGCTTTCCTGGCGCCTGGGCAATATTGTCTTGGGGGTGTAAGACACTTAGGCCCATAGAAACCTGAGCCATTTTCAAAATACCATCACACTCATCGGCAGGGCAGAAAAGAAGTTTGACTCATCCGCAACTGATGAATATCATCTTGAGACACAGCAGACTTCAAAGTGTAAGAGAGCTTCTATCATCATAATGCATACAGTCTTGGGTTGAGAGAGGGGCTGACCTGAACAAAATGTTTAGGAGAACTTTCAAATGACTGAAACGAATCCATTCTAACCGTGACGCTCAACTGGCAGGCGGTGATGTGCTTTTAATGACATTTTGCTAATGAACAATGCAGCTAAGACAGCAGTGTCATCAAATCGTTTGACATTTCTGTTATGTACCATTACCAAAACCAATATTGGAAACTAAGCAAAGTCCTTGTCATATATCAAGGGCTTGATACATAACCGAATGGAAAATGCCCTGCTAGACTTTCCTTGCTGTATTTGCCAGTAGACAAAGTTTTATTGCATTTGATACAAATAAAACTAAAAAAATAAAGTAAAAGTATATGTGCTTTCGTCTCTGAGCCACATGCAGCATGCTTTGTTTCTGAAGGAATCAGTGAAGTATTCTCTCAACTGATTTGTTTGAAAACAGTGACTTATTCATTGTTTATTAACAAATTGGTTGAATGAATGATTCAGTGGCCCATTCATAAAGACAGTTGCTTGCTTCGATCCTGATTCAGTGCATTTTTACAGATCCGATTTCAACAGAACAGACTTATTGCCATCTACTTACAAAACGATGTAACTTGCAGAAAGAGTCATTCTTGGAAGAGTCATATTTGGGAGTTCGTACATTTAAAGATTTGTGATGACCTTTTGTTTATTTTTTTATTATTATTATTATTATTATTATTTGTACAGTCAATATTCTTCTATATTACATGCTCTGTCTTTGTGTTCAAAAGAGTGGATACCAGCAGAGAAAATTAAAAACACAACTAAATCACGTTAAAATTCCAGAGAATTTATGGAATCCTTTTAAATGTGAGTGAAATGGCTGTTTTAGTGATGCGCAGGAAGTGCCTCTGGAGGGAGGCTTTTTTGTGAGACTGTGGAAAGTGTAATTGAGCAGGGTAATAAGTCCCAGTGTTTATGTGTCAGCCAGTGTTTATCTATGCTACATTCATTTAAAATAATAATAATAATAAAATAAACAAATTAATGCCTCAGTCTGAGGGATAATGGTGGCAGGATGCAGAGTGCACTACTAACTTTTTCCAGCAGTGTAACAGCAGGTCATTTTTATTTTTATTTTTATTTTCTTGTGTAGCAGTATATGCTGTTACTTCACTGTTTTTGTGTCACATTATATTTTGCATGCTGCATTATAGTCAAGTGAACTTATTCTCGGTCACACTTTATATTAGGCTGCAGTCCGTAAGTTTTGCCTCTTTGTCGCCATCTCTGATTGAAACCTGCAATTGCAGTTATTTACATTATTTGCAGAATTATCATCTTTACGTGGGTACATGGGTTGCCTTCTTTATGTGAACAGACATGACGTAATGACGCAAAGACAAACAGCGGCATGCTTGAATTTCCCGCGGAAACCCACCAGTACCATTTGAATTATAAAACATTATTACAAGCTTACCGCTGTAAATAAAAAATGTATTTTGGATAATTTTTAACCAAAAAAAGTTACAGACTGCAGCTTTAACTACTATGTACTTATATCAAAAATAAGCACAATGTAGCCTACTTATTGTGTCAATGTTATATTGCAAAACACTTTTTCTACTATTAAGGTGGGATACGGGTAAGGTTAGGGACAGGTTTGGTGGTATGGTTCAGTTTAAGTGTGGGTTAAAAGGTAAGAGAAGGTTCAACAGTGTAATTATAGATGTAATTACAGAAATTAAGTACAGATGTAATAACATGCACGTACATAATAAGCGCATTGTATCAAATTATTAATTTAAATGTTAGTACATAGTAGTTAAAGACACCTAATATAAAGTGGGGCCGTGTTCTCCTAAAATCTTCCCCCTCTCTCTTATTCAGCATTCAAGATTCTCCAGTTCTTCTCAGGGGATTTACTTGGGCATAAATCCCTAGGTGAAATATTTAGTTAAATGGTGTTGTTATTTTTTTAACATTATATAAAATGTATTTTATAGTTTTAATAATGGCTATGTATATTAGCTATACGTTGTGTACAGCCTATCTTCATGCCATGTCACCAACTCTCTTTGCTCAATTCAGTTCCTTATCATTTTTGTTCCCAAGTACTACTAAATAAATGTATAATAATTAATTATATTATATTATATTTTATATTATATTATATTATATTATATTATATTATATTATATTATATTATAATCACTGCTCTGTTCTAATAACTCAACAAAGTAAGAGACAGTGGCCGAATGAGGATGGTCCACATGTAGGCCTATCCTATGATCAGCCAGGCTCACCTCTGTGTGCTTCTCTATGGGAGGCCATTGGCCATTGTGCAGTGTGCAAAACCCACAGGATGCTTGTATTTCAAGCTCTATCTGGTTGCCTGTTTTTGATCCTGTCAGTAATGTGCTTGTCTTAGTGGCTTTACACAGGTGTAAGTGAGAAAATAAGCGTGAATACTTACGATACTGACGTACCAAGAGAATCGATCCTTACATAAAAATATTGATAACTAGTCATTTTCTTACTTACTGTTAAAATTAACTTACTGACTTCTCTCATTCAAACAGGGAGAGCTGATATTGGCAGAAACATTACTATACACTATATACAACACACTATATTAAAGGCATAGCTAAATGTGCATTTATTTGAAGGGATAATGGGAATATTGTTTTAAGTTTACTAAATAAAAAATTATATAATATTTTTATATTAAATGTTAAAAGTGATGGCTTTCAATTACACTGAAATGTTGAATAGCAATAATTACTTGTATTAAAATAAATAGAAAATAGAAATAGTAATCTTATAGTATATTTACATAGATAAATTTATATAGTTGCGTCCCAAATGACGCACTATACACTATGCACTTATACACTATGTACTTATCCACTATGTACTCATCCGTGTAGTGTGTGAATTTTATAACGTTATTTTGTCATTTAACATCAAAGTCTGATAGCCCCTCCACTACGTAATTAAAGCAGCGACAGTTGAGTCCATGAAGTGTCCAACACTCCACACTTCGTTTTTTTCCCCGTTAAATTAGTGCATCATCCGGGTACTTAAAGTGTACTTTTCCTTTTTGGAATTTTCAGTGTGAACACACTACTTGCACTATTTATACTTAAAAACGTCATAGAATAGTGCTTAAGTATGCAAACTGGAATGCACCTTATTTTTCTTTAGCCACATTTTGTTAGTAGCTTGTAGCTACTAACAAAACTGGTAACTGGTAACTGGTAGGATGACAGCATTGGAAGCAGTCTACCCTGTGGCCCTTTCAGGTGTCTTCCTCAAAAATCCCCAAACTTTTACCACACAACAGCCAGCACCCAAGCCAAAATATCAGCAGACTGTATGAAATGGGCGGGTGACATGGAATGCAGAAACTTTCTGGTGAAATCCTAAGTAGAACAAGACATGTTAAGGCATGTCTGTTCCTGGTTTATGTGGAGGACAAATGCATTTGTGACAGAAAGTCATAATGATAGAAATGATGCTGCCATTTCATGCTGCAAACATCAAATAATCACACAATCATATGTGTATCCCCACCCAGCAGTATTAGAACCCTAATCTACTCTCATCCAACGAGCAGAGAGAAGACAAACAGCCTACCTGGAGATATATACAACTCCAGCCTACCTGGAGCCATATGTCACCATCTCTCTCCAACAGCCCATCCTCAGTGATGCATGGGCAAATACCTGTCACTAACTGCCTGCTGTAGTAATAGGCTGTTCAACAATTCAGCCGTAATTCATTAAAACATGTAAAGTAGACATTTGGACGAAAGAACCAGCTTGCCCATCACAGCTCGTAGAGCGGGAAGATGTATTGCGCGGATTGTCACGATAAGGGCCTATCTGGCAATGGGACAGTGTGGGAGAGTCAGAGGTTGGCTCTATCTCGGTCTTGGAGAGGCAGAGGCCTCGTCGGCTACGTCTGTCATCCACCCAATGGTCCCGCGATCTATAAATGAAGTCATCACTCAAGTTCGTCGCCCATAACTGTGCCGAGCCAGTGGAAGTCGACGCGAGTCTGAACACCCTTTCCCTGACATTAATTGCACAGAAAATTAAACAAAATCTATTGCGGCGATTGAGGTGTTTACCGAGAGCAAGCAGCCACGAGGATGACTCCCAATCTATCATTCCACAGATAAGAGAACATAAAACGCGAGGTGCCTTGTTGACATATTGAATTACCTCTGAAAATGTGTAGTTTCGGTGCAACACGTGAACTAGCATTGTGCATTTTATACTGTGTGTATGTAATGCAGTAAGGAAGCAAAAATCCAGATGTGGCATAAAGCCAGTAGTTACATGAAAGGATTTTCCATGCGGAATACAAAGCACAGTGTTTTGCAACTGTGAATACTGAGCAATCCAATAATTGAGCTTGTAATAATGACAGTTGTGACATCTGTCACTTTAAAACGTCTCGAGAAAAAATAAAGAGAAATGAATAGTGAATGCTCCCTCTCATATGAAGTAGTGTAATCCTCTTTAAAGGAAGACTTTGCTCGCCAACCCTTTCTTCTTTAATTGTAACAATGATAATTGCAGTTTTGTGTTGGACGACTTTCAAGGACTTATCTCCTATTTTGTATTATTAACTTTCCCGCTTCCACTAAATCCGAAAGTTTTATGCTTTGTTACTTCTATTGTCATTGTTCATTTTCAATTGCCCATATTTCCTTTTTGAAATATAAAGTCATTATGTTCTTCCTTTTGTTGTGTTTTCATTGAAGCCCTCTCTTTTCTATTATGGCTGAGCTGAAAAGTTTTTTTCCACAGATTTTCAACTCTGGAATCACCATGAAACACAGTGGTTCTGTTTACAGACAGGGTCGCGAGTGTGAAACGGGCCTTTTTTTACTAGCACTCACATCGTTATTTTAAAATGCCTGCCCGGAAAAACGTCAGCGCCAAGCTCTCGTGACTCAAACCCGAAAGGTCATGTGTGAATTTTGCCCCTTGGTCTTGTTATCAAAGTTAAACGGCTAGTTTAACAGATTCCTATGGGCCTGTTTTGAGAGAGCGCTCGTTCACATCCAGGCTTCCTTGTTCATCTACACAGACAATGAGTGATTAGCACACAGTGGTAAGTGCTTTCCCTGGCTTCAAAGGCCTAGCCGTGTGGCCGGCTTCAGAGGCAGGGGTGGCTTTTAATCTGGGCGCACCACCTGTGAGAAGCGTCAGAAGTTGCGGTTGGCGTGGCAGCAGTAGGACTTCATTATGTCTGAGCCAGGCTTGGCCTGAGTTATCCTGCCTGGCTGTACCTCTCAGGCAACACACACACACACTCCGCTCGGGCCTTTCCCTTTTACGCGGCGCCCGCAATTTGTCACTTTTCACATGAGATGAAGCCTTTTATGAAGCGAAATGAGTTTCCCGAGAAAGAAGTGCCACAAAAGCCCCATGATTAATTTGCTTGTTAGGCTATTGCAGCTGTCACCTGTGTAAGACATCTGGACAGCAGATTGACTAATGCCATAAGTGGGACCGAAACATGGCTCTCACTCACACTCTCTCGCAGTTAGCTTTCCCTGCAGTCAGTCTTTTAGTGGGCTTTTAAAGGGGGACTACTTTCTGTCTAAAATTGGCCTTTTCTAAGGGGTAATTAATAAGCATTACTCGTGATTGACATGGTAATTAGTTGTATTAATGTGCCGCTAAGAGGGTCTGTTCAGGAAGGAGGCCTATGGATGTGGGGTGGGATGGTCTGACTCAAAGTGACCTCACTTATGTTTAATTGCCTTTTCTAATAATAATCTAGCTTTTACAGGCACGACAAGCATGGACTAAACAAAAAAGGAAGAGTGTAGAGCCTGACCGTGGTTAAGATGATGTGAAATCACTTTGAGGGGCTGTTGTCAGATCTGATATTGTACTCATCTTTAATCTACTGCATTGGAGCACTGCTAGCAGGTGTTTAAAATTTTAGAAAGACTCTCACAAGATTTCTGATAAACCTTTATCCTGTTTTAAGTCTTTTGTCCATTTTAAGGAGCAAGGAATTTAATAGCAGGGCCTGTATTGAATACAAGACAGCAGGGTTGTGTGCCTTTCAGAGTTGAATTGAGAAGGCCTTTTAATATCCAAATCAATTTTCTGAATTTGAATTTAATTTGATTTGATGTAGCAAACAAGGTGCAGAATTTCAACTTGTTTGAATGTATAAGGAAGTGTAATTAAAACGAAATTTAAAGAAATTCATATAACTGTCATTTTTTAACCATAAAAGTCAAGAAAACGTTAAATAACTTGCCAAAGTCTTGTTTGAAAGTTCATAAAGATGGATGGATGGATGGATGGATAACAATTAAATAAATTTCCATTCCTATATAATTCCAATTCTAATTCCAGTTGAACCCACTGTAGGGTGTGGCCAATTCAATTCAAATTCCAACACATGAATTAAATGGAAACCAGTTCTTCACTTTTGAATTGAGTTATAAAGTTATAAAAGTGTAAGAGTTATAAAGTATTCACCCCATAAATATCAGCAGCAGTTGTATTGTTACTGTATGGAGCCTTTAATATGATTTGATTTGTTCAGTAACAAATGTAGTGGATAAAGTGCATAGAACGTTATGCTGTGGATTTCCTGCAGTGCCGACCCATAAGTTTGCAGCAGGAGCGATTTCCACACATCCCAACAAGAGTTACAGCAATAAGATGCAATATTGAATGAATCCCCTCCCTTAATTTTTAATTATTGCGGAATTAGCTGGTGGTAGTATCCGTTTATTTATGTTTTCTGTGTAATCAGGAAATTCATCTGAGAAAACAGAGGCCCAAGGGCCAGTGACATCAAAAAATGCAACACAATACTCTCTCATTCACATACCTCCCGTTTGATTAAAACCGTTTTGAAATATAGATAAACAAATCTGGCAGGTCCCATCATGTGCCTAGGGCCTACCGTGACCAATTCCTGTTTTTACTAAATATAAACAAAAAACAGCAAATTCCAGCCAGAGAAAAAAAGAGGGGATTTACAAAATGGAGGTCCTCAATAAAACCTGCAAACAATTCATTCAGCAGAAGCTACAATAACAAGTGGATGGGGCTTTAGTAAATGTTTAAAAACACACACTGTAGGGCCTGTATTTCTTTCCTGGAATCAATTTACTGTTGAAAGACACATTTCGCACTGATGGAACAATTTGAGAAATGGAAATAACACCTGAGAACTTGTAAATCACCCCATGCATTGATCAGAAGGACCAGGGCTTTTTGTGGATGTGCTGTTGAGCGTAAGCAGGTCACTAAATCAGCTTCATGAACTGCTGGTAGATGGAGAGTGTTGGCATCAGAGGGGGTGTTGATAACCTAATATAAAGGCTCATGGAAAATAACCCTGCAAAAAAGATCATGTACCACCAACTTCCTCGGCTTGCACCCAATATCATTACTATGAAAGATCTATGAATCACACATATGGAAATGATACAATATAATATACTTTATTAATCCCCGGGGGGTGAATTATCTTTTCCTTTGATCTGTGTGGTGCATTTCTTTTTCTGTCATTTCCTCTTGTAGATCCATTGCTCATTTTCAAGTTGGATTACATTTATTACATGTGCAGTGTGTTTGGGCTTCATGTGATCAATTCCCCATAGCAGCATCAGTCATATCAGACATACTCGATGAAACTAATCAGATACGTCTCAGTCTGTTGTGATTTGGGAAGTCGATTCCTCTGCATTTTTATCAACAGAACTTCAAAAAACCTCTATATACTGCCTTTTCCACTCTGCTCTCTCTGTGGTGCCTTTTTTGGGCCTATTTCAATAATCCTCAACATGTATGTTTAATGGCAAGGGCCCCGACAGGAAATGATCAGCAAATGAAACGAAGCGGCAGGTTATTACGCGGCACTGTGGTGTCAGCCCGGGCTTTGCCGCCATTAATTTTATTGTAACTCATTTCAGCGGCTGAAGTACGCTGGGATTTAATGTTTCCATTCCCCCAGTCCTGTTCTGCATGACAAATTGTTTTAATAAACATATACTGGGTCATAATACAGTAATAATAAGCCTACCAGTCACCTTATATCACTGCAGTTAAATTCTCCCTCCCCATAAGCCAACATTGGTTACAATGACAATTACATGGGGAGCCAATCCTTAGCAGCGGCAAGCACAATGGACAGATTTAATATAGTTTGTAAATATGATTAGTGTGCTGTCGCGTTATTGGAGTCGGGTATTTACATTTCTCTCAGGGTTATTCACTATATGGGATCTATTTTAAACAGAGGGGCCTTTTTTCCTCTTTCTTTTCCCTCATTGCTTTTTTTTCTTCAAAGGGCTTCCTCCGCTCCCCTTCACAACTTAATGAAAAACACGGTTGACCGTTAATATTCCACGGATCAATCACCATTTTTAATTTTGAGGATAAATGTGCAATTGTGTACACTGTGTGTGTGAGCGTGTGCAGTCATGTGCATACTTGTTTGTAGCCGGATGCAGACTGGTGTTAATGGAAAAGAGAAAGAATGTGTTCTTGTAATGGCTGCTGGTTATTTACAGGGGTAATTTCATGCTACATTTCAATTATTGCCTAGGTTTGTTTTTAGCTCCTCAAGCTGTTGCTCCTACCTGCAATTGAGCAGAGAAAGGAAATTTATAATCAGTGCGTTTGCTCTGTGCGTATAGTGAAGACTGCAGATTGTTTGTTAGTTACATCCGTCTCCAACATTTGGATAATGAAATACTCAAGTGGGGATTGCTGAGGTCAATAAATGCTGAAGCAATGCATTTAACCCATTCTCTTATTTCTGAGTCAGCAAAGGGACCAATTTGGCTGCACACAGGAAAGCACATTTGTAGACCTGCACAACTAAGTGCTGCGCGTACGCTTCACATTCAATATGTTGTAGAGGAGCTGACTCTTTGTCTAATTATTCACAGCTTTTCAAACAGAGAATTTCAATGTTTCCCAGAGTCATTCGAGATATGAATCTGTTTGCAGAAAATATTAACCCATCCCCAATCTTTCAATTATGTAAAGTAATAAACTAGGCCATATTATGAAGTCTAGTCCACAATGCAGCCAAATAAGTAACACAAATATTGATATGATAATCCGAAGATGTCAATAGAGGACAAAACACACTAATCTAGTCCGGAGTATGAGCCTGTCTGTTGATCTATTAGTTCTTTGTCTGGAAGATGAGAAAATTAGATCCTGTTCTGTTTTCGTGTTGACCTGTTTGTGCCATATGGGATACAGAGACTGTTGTGGGAATGTACACAGGTAATTAGAACATGGGCCCCAGAATCTAATCAGATTTCTATTGTTCTCACAGTATGATTTTTTTTTTTTTTTTTTAACCCATGGGAACTCAATAGTGTGTCAGTGCTGTAGCAGATTAATGGGATTATAATTGCAAGTGGTGTTTTCTTTGTAAAAAGTCAACAGTCTTTTATTGGCTAATTTTGATGTGCCAGTTAGAAAGAAGCTAAAGTGCTAAACTTCTTGCAAATATTATTTACCATGGTAACCAGTGTTTCTGTCAAACTACAATAGGTACTACAGTTTTTGTATTGTTGATCCTCTGTCACCATTTACTCACCCTCATGTTTGGAAGTTGTGATAATCCTTTCTTTCCTATTGTGACGTGTATCCAAGTGAAACGGCTTCTTGAACGAGAAAAAATGTAGGGCAGGGCTTGATTTTGTCCATCGGGAATTGATTGGATTGTTGTATTACTGTGGTTTACTATTGCTGTGATCTCATCTGAGTGACAGGTTGCTGGAGGGGAGAGGTTATTGTCCTGCTTTCACATCCACGCATAAAAAAATAAGAATTGTCCATTTTGATTTCATGGTGACTTTAAGAGCATCATAAGTATATAATAAAAGTAGTCCATAAAGTAACATAATAGCTTTGTGTGATTGTTTTGTCTGATTCACAAACAAATTATCAGTGGTGGAAAGAGTACTAAATAAATTGTACTTAAGTAAAAGTATTGCTACTTAAGAAATAATTGACTTGAGTACAAGTAGAATTTCTGAAAAATATGACTCAAGTAAGAGTAGTTAAGTAGTTTGCTGAAAAACTACTCAAGTTACTACATTACAAAGTGCTTTAGTACTATTTTTCTATTTTTACACAAAAATGAAGCGTTGTAAGCAATATGGAGCACTAAACACACTCATGTAATTTTTCTGTTTCATTCATACTGGAAGCCCTCGTGCAGAAAGTCCACAAGTGAGATTCATAGAAGTATTAAACGTATGACGTTACAGGAAATCCCTTATATGGACATCAAATATTGCTACAGCTGAATAACCTGCAGATAGAGACATTTTGACTGATGAAACTTGAAGACCATAAACACACGATTGCGAGGATATGTATTTATTTGTGTTCTTTAAGCCATCTCGGGTATTTTCATAAGAATAATGTATATCTATAATGCATCATATCGTATAATCGCCTGTTTCATAGAATTTAATAACATAATATATTTTCTGTCTCACTCCGTGTTAAGACGAAACATGGGACCATTATTTCAAACACGACTGGAGCAAAACAGGATAATAATCTCATAAATTGTTGTGTTTGTCGCTATGCTAACCAAACGTAGCTATCCCTGTTGCCAAGAGCAATTGTTTCATTAATAATTTCAAAAAGTAAGTCCACGTAAGATCATTTGAATGATTTTTTTAAGAAGGGCAAAAGCAAAGAAGGGTAAGTGAGATGTCCGATCAAAGAAATGAGGGATTAAAACAGTATGAATAGAAAATCGCGGTAAAAAAATAAAGTGGGGTACGGGTTAACATGTTAAATAAAATGCTCTTTTTATTAATTCTACCAAAAATGTGCCAGGAGCCCACTGTTGCTATAGTAACAAACTACACTTTTACATACATCTGATTGACAGATAAATCATGCAATCTTATTTCAATGTGTTGCTAATGTTCAGGTTATTTCAGCTTTGTACAAAGATTGCTTCGTATATTTAGTTTAACTGCATTGTTAAAGAGGGAAAGCATACCATTTAACTGAACTGTGTGCATGCATTTTAGACACTTACATTGTTCTTGCTCCATCCATGCAATAACTGCATCCTTGTATGAGCCGAGTTTTCTATTTACTTCAACTGCACAGTGCTCTGGTAGTATAAATGGTATGACCCATTTCAGGAGCTGCCAAAATTACCATTTAAAATCAGAATATGAGCACAGCTCACTTACATTCACTAAATATTGAAATGTTAGCGATACTGATTCAAACGCGACCTCCAGTGATTGAATGTCAAAGCGTGGTTTGAACACCCCACCCCCCAGCCGAACTGGAAGTTTTGATTGGTTTTGCTCCCGAGTCAGACCTCTCTGTTATTGGCTGAAACCAGAGCTTCACCGCAGTAGTTTGGAAAGTGCCTGTCAAATGCCAGCTTGCCCCGTTGCTCCGTTGGCACATTTTACCATAATTTAATTATACTCAAGAAAGTAGAAAACATTGAAAAATGTACTTAAGTAGCCTACTGTAACGAAAATATTTGTAATTAGTTACTTTCCACCTCTGCAAATTATTCAGGCCTGTTTTGTTTACTGGACAAACTCATTCTTGAGTCTGATTCATTAAAAATATCAGACTCAAAAGACACTCTCTCAGGAAAGCTAGGGTGGATATTAAGATATTTTATGAAAAATGACTTGTCTGTTCATCACACAAATCTGTTGTAAAGCATCAGAAGGCTTGGAATATAGTCATGTGGATCACTTTTTATGATATTTTTATAATATTTTCTTCCCAGTCCTCATTCACTTTCATTATTTTGAAATCAGTGACTAGTACATTCTTCAAAAAATTACCTTTTGGGTTCCACAAAAGAAAAAAAGGCCATACATTATTAACAAAAGAAAAACAACATGAAGGTGCGTAATTGATGACAGAACTTTATATTAAATTATGTATTTTGCCAGAATCAACTTTTACCATAGTGAATTTTTGGCAGTTACTTAGTCTCATCATGCATTAAATATTCTCTATGGTGTCTATAGACACTATAATTTCAAGCTCAAATTGTAAAACATCATATCTGTGGTCATGTAGTCATTAGTGGCATGATGAGTTCAGAATGTGTGCAGAGCAGACACCCTACTCGTTTTGACAGGGGTTTGTCCAAATTCTCCTCTGTGAACTGCCTATCACAACTGAAACTTACTGTGCTAATTGTTGTCAAGCAGAGCCTGGTCCCGCTTGGCCCAGTGTGCCCGGCCTCTCTGATGAAAGGAACTCTCACTTCCCTCTTGCTTTGGAAAGAGAAAGATGCCTTCAGTTCACTAGCAGTGGCCCTCCACATGTCGACAGCCCCCCTCCCCCCAAACTGCCATCACATGAAAGACACCAACGCTCACCCCACAGAACTGACAGTTAAATGAAATATTTATTTTCAATATCTAAAAACATACATTCTGTCCTCAGCAGTAGTTGGGGAAAATAGACTTCTGAAACACCTCATTGCCACTGGAGTCTTGGCCCTCCAGTGAGTCAATTAGGGAGGCTTAGAAATGTTGGCAGGTCTCCTTTCCTTTTAGCTTCAGTCTAGGCCTAATTTTTCATCTTCCAATTCTTTTCATCTAGTGTGCACTTATGATTCATTTCTTGTGGCTAATCAATTGTAGGTGAAATACATGTAGAACAGGCCAGTTCAAAGCTCGCCATGGCAGACAGATAACTGGGGTGGAAAGGTTGAGACTGACATTTGGTGATTTTCAGCTTTCATATCTCTCCAGTGCTCACTTGTTTTTTTAAATATTATGTGTGTGTCATGCGTGCCAAAGCTGCTGAAAAACTTTGGAGACCTCAAAACAACAAGAACTTATATAAGTAACCTTCCCTCTCATAAACCTGCTTCCTCACTCTGTTCTGCAAGTTAGGTCCAATTCTTCACTGACTGAAATAATATTTGAGTTGGCATTACCATTAATACACTTTCAGCGGTGTTGGCTCACATCAGAAGGGCTATCTAAAGGATGCGTGACCTTTTAAATGAATTCATATTTCTGTAATTGTGTTTCATGCTTGTTTCTCAGCATTGAGTTGTTTGTTATTTTATTGCATTTTCACCCTGAATTCTGAGCAATTGAGATACCATTTATGAAACAAATGGTCAAAGTGATCTCTTCATTAAGTTTTTTCTTGTAAACACAGGCTTTCTTATAGTTAATTTTGGGCAAATAAAAAAAAAAAACAGTTGGTTCATTTTTTTTTAGATAAAACCAAGCGGCAACCTCCCCCAGTTTCTCTTGAAGCCAGTATGGAAGTGACTTAAACTGCAATTCATCAACTGGCCGCTAGGGACAGGCTCCAAAAGAGAGCAGAATCTCATTGACCCCCATGTTAAATTGCCCAACTTTACAGAAGAAAAAAAACATGTTTACAGCTGGTACAAATTGTGGTTTTGGTCTATACTGCTAATTTTGCCCTTCATGACAACTCTGAAGGGGGTGAATTTTTTTTTTTTATAACTCATCCGTTTAAATTATATTAAGCCTTAAAGTTCTGCATAATTAAGGGCGTGGTCACTTGAGTGACAGGTCAATTGCCACTGCTGTCTGTGAGCCGTCACTTTACCTCAGCTAATTCCAGCCACTGAATTTGGCATCTCTGCCATGTTTGTGCTTTTTTCGGGATTATTTTATATAATTATAAAACAATAATATATACAATTATAAAATAATATGGCTTGCTGCGTTAATGGTCGAGCCTCAAGACAGATGTGCGTCTGTGTAGATGTGCACGCATGCGAAAGATAAACAGAACACATTGTTGGATCGTGGCATTGGCTGAGAGGTTTGTTTGTGAGATTTACTACAATGACAATGGCGGTAGGATATAAAACTCAGACAGCACTTCTTTGGATATTATAGCTAAAACTGCTGCATTTTGAAAAATTATACTTTGTGCACGGGCTCATTTGTTTGTGAGATATATACGATCATATACAGTTTTACAACATAAACGCTGCTCAGATTGCATAATTTCCCAAAAAACGATGATGGAGAGCAGATCATTCAGAAGAAATATGACGCAAACAATGGATAATAAATCAATATTTTATGGATTTAAGGCTTTTGTGGACAAAAAGTACTGTTTTTTGTTTTTCAATGGACACTCATGGACATTTTACCCAAGTGCCATGGATTGGATTCATCTCACGATCGCTATTTCATTATAAAGGTATGAAGTCCCTTTTGATTTTGCGTGTTGTCATTTGCACACCCGACACAAATTACAATTACTGGTGCTGGAGCACCTATATCATAAAAAAGACACCGTAGATTGACAGTAAAACTTTAGAACTTTCTAATGATATAACTTATCTTTTTAAATATTTTATATATATGAAATATTTTTATATATTCTATCTAAGATAGATAGATAGCCCTTTTGCCTGCTAACATGTTCACGTCGAGCTAGGCGGGTGTGGTTTCAGCAACCAGGCACCTCAGTTCCAACCACGTCCCACCTCTTTGCCCATTTTCAGTTTTCCGGGAGTGACGTGCTGCTAAGATGGCAGCGGCCACATTTTCGCTTCAAAAATGCTCTTCAGAAATATACAGGTGACGTCACGGACACTACGTCCATATTTTTTTTTTACAGTCTATGGATAAAACTGAACATGCTTTTAGCACCAATTACTGGACATTTCACTTTGAATGTGTCGCAAAACGTGCAAGAAGCAACATATTATTTTGCAAAAAGGTAAGTTTTTCCAAAGAGCCTGAATTGTAAAATTCTGGCAGATATTGAAAGCCAGTAATATATGGCTGATATTAAATTTCTATACCATTTTGAATAATAAAAAAAAATATAAGAAAGAAAGAGCTTTATTTGTAGTAACAGTAATACGTACAGCATTTTCTCTGCCATACAATATGCTATTTTTTAAAATCATCCATAATAAAAAGCTGATTTTATAGTAGTCAACATTTGAAGTGGATCAAAAAAGTTCATCAAAGTTGTCCTAAGAAGAAGGTTTAAGGACAACTTTGATGAAAGGTTTTGATCCACTTCAAATGTTGACTACTGTATTAATGTTTTTAAGTGAGTGTTATCGACAAAGGTCATAAATAGTATTGATGGATACAATAAATTAAGAAAAATCTGTAATGATTAATAACCTGCCTTGTACCGATATTTTGTGCATTTATATTCAGAGCTGTTGGATTTGATTTGAAAATTTCAGGCTTCCATCCTTTGTCCTTGCATATCATTGCCATGCCCATAAACAAAGAAAAGGTACCGCTACTATGATACCAGATATGCTACTTACCTTGCTTGATTTTTAGGATAATGTCTTACTATCTGTGATGTTGGTGCAGCTAGTCAGATGAGTAGCTAGTCAACTGTCATGAATAACTTCCTCCACAAGTAACCTGCAATTTTATGTTCCCAGAATTATGTAGTGTACCTTTAAAACTCCAGCTAAACCTAATTACATTCGTTATTATATATATAAAAATTCACAACGGTAGGCAAAGCAAATGGCAGGTGTGGTTGCGATGTAATTATTCCACGGATGAAGTATGTAGTTTTAATGTATAATCAGTGGGCTACACAGAGTGGTAATTGACTGGATTAAGTTGGCTCTGTTCTTGTCTCATTTAATCTGTAAAGAATTCCACTCAGCATCTTGACATTCGTGTAAAGAGCAGGCAGATAAAAGTATGGAAGCTCAGAGGCACTGGCTGTGCAGACAGAAAAGAAATATTATGCATCAAGAGGGAAAAGTCTTACAAACCACCTTTTGTGTTTCTCATTCTTCTCAGACCCTCCACCCTCCATTTCTCTAGATTTCTCTTTTCTCTCTCCGAACCTCCCACGATCTATCCTGCTCCTCCTTATCTTCCAAGCCCCTGTCCTCAATTCTCTATGTTCCCTTCTAACTCTTGTCTGCTCTACCAACCTGCTTTATCTTTTCACCTCTCTTTCGCCTCCCAGTGTTTTAGTATCACTAATAGAAACTCACTCCATCCCTTTCTGCTCTCTGTTGACATCTTAGATTTTGAAGAGTCGTGCCCCCACCTCCTCCTCCCACCCTCATGCTCTTCAGCCTTGGCAGAGTCTTTTCCTGTTAGTTTAATTCTCATTTCAACTAATTAATATTTTTGCATATAGCATCTGCAGCACCCCTGGGACATTCCTTAATTAATCATTTATAAATCTACACAGCCTGCTAGTTTATTGGGTTCTGCCTTTAGCACAGACCTACTGCACTGGGAAACCATGAATGATTAGTTAAAAGAATGAAAGGTTTGTAGCCCCCCCCCACCACCACCACCACCACCACCACCACCACCACTACTACCCAAGTGATCAGTGTCTGATAAAAAGCAACATATAGTCCTTGCTTTGTACTTTAGGGGTTTGAGTGACACAGCATGCACTCATTTTTGCCTGACCTGTCTGTTCGCCGGACATACTGTCAGTAAAGTATGTTTACATGCACTATACAGGTGCTGGTCATATAATTAGAATATCGTGAAAAAGTTCATTTTTTTATTGTAAATTATTTTAAAAAATGAAACTTTCATATATTCTAGATTCCCTACATGTAAAGTAAAACATTTCAAAAGTTTTTTTTTTTTTTAATTTGTTGATTAGAGCGTACAGCTAATGAAAGTCCAAAATCCAGTATCTCAAAATATTAGAATATTTACATTTGAGTTTCATTAAATGACCATCCCTACAGTATAAATTCCAGGTATCTCTTGTTCTTTGAAACCACACTAATGGGGAAGACTGCTGACTTGGCAATGGTCCAGGAGACAATCATTGACACCCTCCACAAAAAGAGTAAGTCACAGAAGGTCATTACTGAATGGGGTGGCTGTTTACAGAGTGATGTATCAAAGCATATTAAATGCAAAGTTGACTGGAAGGAAGAAATTGGGTAGGCAAAGGTGCACAAGCAACAGGGATGACCGCAAGCTTGAGAATACAGTCAAGTAAAGCCAATTCAAACACTTGGGAGAGCTTCACAATGAGTAGAATGAAGCCGGAGTCAGCGCATCAAGAGTCACCACACTCAGACATCTTCAGGAAAAGGACTACCAAGCCACTTCTGAACCAGAAACAACGTCAGAAGCATCTTACCTGGGCTAAGGAGAAAAAGAACTGGACAGTGAACAGTGGTCGAAAATCCTCTTTTCAGATAAAAGTAAATTTTGCATTTCATGTTGAAATCATGGTCCCAGAGTCTGAAGGAAGACTGGAGAGGCACAGAATCCAGGCTGCTTGAAGTCTAGTGTGAAGTTTCTGAAGTCAGTAATGATTTGGGGGGGCCGTGACGTCTGCTGGTGTTGGTCCATTGTGTTTTATCAAGTGCAAAGTCAATGCAGCCATCTTCCAGGAGATTTTGGAGCACTTTATGCTTCCATCTGCTGACAAGCTTTACTTTAGCATCTGCCCACAGTGCAAAAACCACTTCCAAGTGGTTTGCTGACCATGATATTACTGTGCTTTATTGGCCAGCCAATATGCCTGACCTAAATCTATGGGATATTTTCAAGAGAAAGATGAGAAACAGTCGATCCAACAATATACAGATGATCTGAAGGCTCAATAGTGCCTCAGCAGTGCCACAGGCTGATCACTTCCATGCCACACTTCACTGATGCAGTAATTTGTGCTAGGAGCAAGTCATTTGCTGTAATATGTCCTGCCGATCAAGTATTGAGTGCACAAAAGAACATACTTTAAAGAACTTGAACTTTTCTGTTTTGCAAATCCATTTTTTTATTGATCTTAGGAAATATTCTAATATTTTGAAATACTGGATTTTGGACTTTCATGAGCTGTACGCTCTAATCATCAAAATTAAAAAAAAAAACTTTTGAAATGTTTTACTTTACATGTGGGGAATCTAGAATATATGAAAGTTTCATTTTTAAAAATAATTTATAATAAAAAAATGAACTTTTTGATGATATTCTAATTATATGACCAGCACCTGTAGTTAGATTCAGTCAGAGTAAAACAATAATTTTCTATGCGGCAGCAGAGTTTTCACAACTCTTGATGGCGTGTGTGTGTGTATTTGTTGTGTTTGTATTTTTTGTACAACCCGAATTCCGGAAAAGTTGGGACGTTTTTTAAATTTGAATAAAATTAAAACTAAAAGACTTTCAAATCACATGAGCCAAAATTTTATTCACAATAGAACATAGATACAGAACATAGAGGCAGAGTCTCTCAGAAGTAAAGATGGGCAGAGGCTCTCCAATCTGTGAAAGAGTGCGTAAAAAGATTGTGGGAAAACAATGTTCCTCAACGTCAAATTGCAAAGGCTTTACAAATCTCATCATCTACAGTACATAACATCAACAAAAGATTCAGAGAAACTGTAGAAATCTCTGTGCATAAAGGACAATGCCGAAGACCTTTATTGGATGCCCGTGGTCTTCGGGCCCTCAGACGACACTGCATCACTCATCGGCATGATTGTGTCAATGACATTACTAAATGGGCCCAGGAATACTTCCAGAAACCACTGTCGGCAAACACAATCCGCCGTGCCATTTGCAGATGCCAACTAAAGCTCTGTCATGCAAAAAGGAAGGCATATATGAACATAGTCCAAAAGCCCCAGACGTCTTCAAACTGTTTTGAAAAGAAGAGGAGATGCTACACCATGGTAAACATGCCCCCATCCCAACTATTTTGAGACCTGTAGAAGGCATCAAATTTGAAATGAGCTCATTTTGCATAAAATTGTAAAATTTCTCAGTATAAACATTTGTTATGTTATCTATGTTCTATTGTGAATAAAATATGTGATTGTGATTTGAAAGTCTTTTAGTTCTAATTTTATTCAAATTTAAAAACTTTTCTGGAATTTGGGTTGTAATAAATGATGGTATAGTATTTTAAAGAATATTATTACATTATTAACATTATTGGTTATTGTTTAATATAATATAAACATACTTAATTGCCACCAACCACAATTAAGATTACATTCAGGTGAAGACATAACAGCTTGACCCCAAAGAGCTGTGATTTTCTTGCTGCTCGACATGGACACATGTGCGCACTGGGCCGGAGATGGGGGGCGAAAATTATCCACTATTAATTCTGCTAAACTCTGACAGGGCAAGTGGTGACAGGGTGCTGAAACTGTCTGGGCTTTTATTGGAAAAGAGGCAGTATTTCCATCACTTAGAAGCGAAATAAATTAATTGAATCAACTGGAGGCGTTGTGGGAGCATTTCATAATGTCTCTCCACTCTGACAGGAAAGTGTGCCTTCTTCAACAGGGTTCCACCAAGCAATTAAATCTCCACTGGCTCCAGCAGGCTGGACTCACACAGGCCGCTGTTGCCTGTTATCAGTGCTTTCTCTCCCCCTCTTATCATCAAAGAGGCTGCACTTTAGTACAGAGAGGAGGTATATCTAGTAATAAGGTAACAGCGTAAAAGCCATCCACACTATATAATGCACTTACCGAGCTCTTGACCACACTAAACCGACCTGAATCCGACTCCATAAAACTGTGCGCTATAAATCATGCCCACTGGTCTCTTTTCCACTAACAGCCGATACTACATTAACCAGAATTCCTCTCATTTTAAGCTACGCTGTGGCCCAGATTTCTATGCACTCACTGTAGGCATATGGGCCTCTGTTTGGCTCATTAGCGCCTCAGTTGTCAGCCAGACCTTGTGCTGCAGCACACGCAAGCCTCCCAGATAACACTGACAGAAAAGAATAATCATAACAGAGGAGGGGGAGAAACAGAGTGGGTCTCGCAGCCACAGTAATTACACTGCATTCATCTGAGGGGCTGAAAAAGAGTGCGTGTGTGTGTGTTTGTGTGAGCTAGACACCATATGCAGGCCTGCACAACAAGAACCAATCACTTTTATTGAAATGCATCTCAATTTCCCTTTTTTAATACTGAGGGGTCCATTAAGGATTCATAGGAAGACACAATAAATGGGAGGGAGGGATGGTGGCACACAGCTGTCTCCGCTCTGTCTTCATTACCCAGCATCCCTCTGTGCTGCTCACCATTTCCAGCCAACCAAATATCCCCATAATGTCTCTGTTATAATGGAGTCTGCATAGATTCTGTGCATCACACCCTTTGTTTTGCACTCGCGCAACGAACGCACTCATCAAGCCGAGACCAGAAAATAGTGAGGAAACCCGTGAGCGCTTAGATCCGATTCCACTTCTTAAGCTTTATGTTTTTACATGTAAGTGTTAACAGCACTCTATGACATTTTTGAGGGTGCAGAAAGCTCAGAGACCACATAATTCTTCTGCTTTGCTTATATGCATCGGATTCAAGAGCGACTTCATGCTGGCTGGTGAGATGAACAGGCAGTAACCTGATCCTTGCTGGAAACTTTTCAAACACCAGGATTTTTCTCGCTGTTTTCTCTGGCAACCCACTCACATTATAATACCCACATCTACATCATAAATCTCCCCCAGCCTCTCAGGCTTTAAACACTGCTGAGTGGTAGGATTAGATATGAATTTGGCAATTGCCAGGCTTGGAGATTTCTTGACAAAGTGACTTATAACGATTCTTTAAAATGAAATACCATGCTGACGGGATGGTAGAGTTGTAAGTTATTGATTTAATTTCAATTTTCATTTCTCATACTGCATCAGATTCCATGTCCACAGTGGGCCATGGTGGTGATGGAGGTGTTGATCCTCAGCTGGAGAACTTTGAGAGATCTGGTGGTGTAAGAAGGTATTACATATTTTTCTTAAAAAGAAGAAATCACTTTCAGCAAGTAATTACAGTTCCAGCAACAGGGAAATATAGCAGATAATAATACCTATACTCAATGATATCTATTACTAGATTTTCTTTGGTTATTTAATATATAATATAACAAAACAAAACAAAAAGGTAACACTTTAGAATAAGCCTCAACTCGTTAACATTAGTTATTGCATTAGGTTTCATTAAACTTACAATGAACAATACTTTTACAGAATTTATTATTCTAAGTTAATGTTAATTTCCACACATAATAATATATTTTTAACATTTGAAGTTGTATAAATGAACATTAATTAACAACGTACACTCTAAAAATGAATTGTTGGTTTAACTTATAATAAGTTACCTGGTTGCCTTAAAATTGAGTTCACTGAAATTAAAAAATTGAGTTAATACAATGAAGGCGATTGGTTTAATCAACAGAAACTCAAAATATTATGTTATCTAAACCACATTAATTATCTAAGTTGATTTGACAAAAGAAAAAATGTTGTTAACAAATCATGAAAATAATTTTTTACAGTGTAGTGAATGAATTTTAAATGGACATGAATTAACAATAAACAATACTATTTTTATATATGAACATTAACCAATTCACCTAATTACAAAATATAAAATAATTGAATAATAAAAAAGATTAATGCCAATATTTCCAATATTTTTGTTGCTTTAATCATTTATAAATATTTTTATATTGCACCCAATGCATTAACTAATGTTAATGAATTTAACCTTATTGTGAAGCATAACCAACCAAAATAACCAAAAACCTCTCTCTCAATATATATATATATATATATATATATATATATATATATATATATATATATATATATATATATATAATATATATACACACACACACAGATAGATGTGGACAGATAGATGTGGACAGAGAGAGAGAGATTGATTTCACTTTACAGCTGTTTAACATCTTGCAGCTGGACAGTTCTTTCCTCTTAAAATCTCAACGGTTACTATTTGCTCATTATAGCAGTTCAAAACATTCAGTCCCATATCCCCTATGCCTGCATACAGAGTCTGTCATCTCTCACAATGAATGTGAAGGAAACAAAAGATTGTGTTTATGAATGTGGAACTGATGGATTCATCATCTTGGAGTGAACTGATTTCAGTCATGGTGCCTTTTCAGAATCCATTACAGTCATGTGTGATGACTGAGGCTTGTGGAAAGAGGAGTCTGAAAGACAGGTGATTATTCAATGACTAGAGTAAACAAGCAGCAGCAGACTCAGAACATGCTTGATGGTTGTCAGATACGGTACTCTTACCTGTATAAAGATATACATCAATGTCTTGTGAGTTTATAAGGTGTTGTGATTTGCCTCTGGGGATGTTGTACTGGAATCTTGTGGTTTGTGTTGTATTAATGTTGTCTCATTGACACTTTTCTTGGAGTTTTAGTTCTCAGCTTAGTATTCTGCCATTGTAGCAGCTGATGTAGCTGATCTACCTAGACAGTGTCTTTGCACAGGCTAGTTAAAGCTGCTCTGAGCAGACTCTGTGTTAGCTCTAAATTCTGTATAAGGCCTAATGCAGCATTAAAGCCATAAAGAAATATGCCAGCTCAGCCCCTTGCTTCAAAGGCAGCTCTGATGCTGTTTTGCTTATTTGTAGGTGAAATACAACATAAATGGGAGTAAATCAGAACATTTATAATTTCAGATTTTTAATTTTATATATCTATTTTTAAAATGTCATATATTCAAAAAATTATATTATTCATAATTTATTTCTGCAGTTAGATTCCTGTGAAAATGCATTCATGTCACAGTCTGTGTAAATGTCTTTTCTGTTCCGCTTTTACATATGACTTTGTAGATGGCATGTGGCCAAAATATCAGGTTAAGATGTGGTAACGTAGTTGTTATTTTTTGGAGCGATACTACTGTTTGGCCATTTTTTAATGTTTTTGAAAGAAGTCTCTTATGTTCACCAAGGCTGCATTTATTTGATCAAAAATACAGTAGAAACAGTAATGTTTTATAATATTATACAATTTTAATATATATATATATATATATATATTATAAAATCACATGATCCTTCAGAAATCATTCTAATATGCTAATTTAGGGCTCAAGAAACATTTCTGATTATTATCAATGTTGAAAACCGTTGTGCTGCTTAATATTTTTGTTAAAACTGTGATTTTTTTTTTTTTTTTCTTCAGGATTCTTTGATGAAGAAAAAAAAATGAATCTTTTGTAACATTATTAATGTCTTTACTGTCACTTTTGATCATTTTAATGAATCCTTGTAAAGTAAAAAAGTATTAATTTCATTAAAAAAAAACCTTGTACTTACCCCAAACTTTTGAAGGGTATTGTATTTTTACCTGATCTAACCCTTAAATTTTTTTTCTAGTTTAATTCTAATAGATTGACACTGAGATGAAATTACGAGCACACTTGTGCTGGATGTTTTTGAGGTCAAGATGGAGAAGAAAAACATTAATTGACTAAATTATCTATGGAAAGATCTTGCTTTATGTCTCCAGCAACTTAATGGAAGATTCTATCTATTCAAATATATTCACTATAAGGCTCTCAAGATAATCAAGATCAAGCCAGACATTCTGGCCTTTTCTAGTCTTGCATTACACCAAAAGATGGTACTTTAATGTCTAATACTATGAATTATTTGATATGCGTATGGTCAATGAATGGCACAGTTGACTTTGATGATTTTCAGTCAAAATGAGGAAAGAAACAAATGCAGCGTTGATACACAGACTGAACATTTGTAATCAACCTCTAGTACATTTCTCATTTCGAATCCATATATGCTGGCCTTAGTATTCTTTTTTTTTTTTTTTTTTTTTTTTCCCAAATGTACCCCATCAAAACCAAAGCCCCTTGTGAAACCACTAGAGCCATTAAAGGAAATTGAAAAACCAGGTCAGTTCCAAATGGATGTTGTCAACCACCATTAGCAACATTCACAGTAGATAGAATAATCCACTCTCTACAACACAAACACAGATCAGTTGAAGCTTTAAAAAGCCACCGTGAGGCCACACGCTGCAAGGACGTCACCTACATCAGAGCGCAAGTAATGAATAACCTTCCGATACTGTTGAGAGCGTGTTAGCCCTGCGAAAGACAATCATCCATTACTTCCGCTTTACAAATGAAATGAAATGGCTAATAAAATTACTTGGCAGAGCGCACACCTTATAAAGAGCACGCAGGCCCAACTTTAAGACTGTTTACCCACCTGACTCCTTGCAAGGCTGCGATTTGGCCTCTTTGTCCAGATTGCACGGGAAAATGACTTGCTAATCTGTTTACTTATTTGGAGTAATTGGGTTGGGTGCCAGTGGAGGGGATTTCCTTGACTGTTAAAAGTCTCGGTGAGTAGTCCATTCCCAGCTCCTTGGGATAATTACTCTGACTGAGCCATGGCCACAGGGCCCACGCGCAGGGCTGCTTTTTAAACTGTAAATTATGAAGGATTAGCATTTATGAATTTTAAATCAGGACTGTGGTAGGAGACACTAAAGCTGCTTAGTGATTGCAAACGGCAGCATTTGAGTAGGCAGGCAGACGGGTAACCCATTCCGTGCCAGTCTGCAAACACATTGAGCGCAGTCACACTCCTGACTGCAGTTATCAGCTTTAAGTGAATGAGGGGCTGACATCTTAACATCCCGTACATCACAGAAGAGTCTGCTAAGGGAGATGTTTGAGCCAGCCGCTGGGTACGTCTCTCTCTCTCTCTCTCTCTCTCTCTCTCTCAACTGATCTCGCTCTTCACCCCTACCAGAGTCACGGCTTTGCCACTTGCTGAAGTGTCACAGTGAGCAGCATATCCAGTGAGTGATTATGATAATGTGGGACTTGATCCAAAATAAATTATGCATAATGGATAGATGTGGCACCAAGTCATCAATTAGACGGATATCAACATTAAGAAATGTGACGCAGCACAATATTTTCTTTTCATTGGTCAAATTAATTCATAAATTAGCTCTCCATTTTTACGCAGCCCCTAAGGGGACATGATGGGAAAAAATATAAGATGGAAAAAATATATTTCAATGCTTTTGTGTTCACTTGCCAAACTTTTGCGTTCTCGCTGAAAAGTACTGTGTTCCCCCGAGAAACTTTGTTCGTTTGCACAACTTTTGCATTCGCTCACAAAACATTTGCTTTCTCTCATAAAAATATTGCATTCCCATGAGAAAATTTGTATTCGCAAAAGCAGTAAAATATAGTTCTTCCTCCCATATTATTTTCATCACAAAAGTTTTGCGAGTGAACGAAAAGTTTCTCAAGGGAACGCAAAGGTTTTGCGAGAGAATGTAAATGTATTGTGTGTGAATGCAAACGTTTTGCTAACAAACACAAAGTTTCTTGGGGAAATGCAATACTTTTAAGATAATGCAAATGTTAACGCAAAAATAAAAAATTTCTTTTCTCCTATCTTACATTTTTCTTCCATCACCATGTCCCCTTAGGGGCTCCTTACCATTTCACCAAACCTGATATTGTCTTTACCTGATGCGCTCAAGGACGAGCTCCATCACCCAGCGACTTTCGATGGAAGGTGCAAGTCCAAAAAGTGCCACAGCACATTATTAGCTAGTGTGTGGGCTGCATACCACCTGCATCCCCTGCTCATATCACACATCTGGGGCTGCGTGTCCTTCACTGGCGGGCCATGACCTGAATGTGTGGTGTTAACTGGCTGGGCCAAGCAGCTGGGGGATTCACTAAGGTCTTGTTGGTCTCTCTGCGCCACACGTCGTCTCTATGCTACATGACACATGAGCTGATTAACCTCCATCTCAACACCTCAGCCACCTTCAGTACAGGGCTCAATGACACATTATACCAGCCAATGTGCTGACACTCGACACACAGGCGGCGATAGCATGTCAAGCAGGTAACTTTACACTGGGAAAGTATCCTTGTCAATGCAGAGGAAAAAGTGCATGTTAACAACTTGGGTGGGTGGTGTACAAAATATCTTTTGAAAGTTGTTTGCAGCAACATACATCTCACTGCGAACACATGGTAATATATGTATGTGTGTGTGTGTATAACTTTGGTATATTATAATAGATATAGTATACAAATAGATATAGTATACATAGATATAGTATACAAAAGGCCTTTGTCCAAAAACAACTTTCGTGCTTATCGCTGGGGTGCACAAGGTAGATAAAAATCAAAATCAAAACTAGGATCTAAATCAGGATCTGCTAAATGAATAAATGTAAAAGCACAAAAATGTACACTGTAAACCTTAACGCTCAAAATAATTAATTGGTTTGAGTAGGGCAAACTCAAATTAAACAAATTAGTTCAATCAAATGAACTTTTAAAATGAGTATTTAGAACTTTTTTTTCTTTTGAGTTAATGAAGCTGACACATTTTAAGTAATCTGAATTGTTTCATTGTTTTGAGTTTTATGAACTTGTTTCTTTTAATTTATACAAACTTAAATTTACTTGAAACTGGGCTGGGATTTCCATTTCCCAGCATGCTTTGCCATGGCACTCGAAAGGAAGAATAAATACTAAAATTAAGTGTTAATACTCAAAATACTCAAAAATTTCAAGTTAGGAGTAATTAAAATGTATGAGTACAAAATTTAAATCTGCCAGTTCTGCTTACTTAAACTTTGAATTTCTTAGCTTAAAAAAATTGATGTAACTGATTACCTCAAATTTTTTGAGTTTTGCCAACTTATTTGGGTTTACAGTGTAACACTATATAATAAAGTTTCATTTGTTAACATTAATTGATGCATTAGGTGTCATGAACTAGCATTTTTAAATCTTGGTGTTGATTTTACATTGTAACATTTTGAGATATAAAAATGTATATTATAATTTGTAAATTGTACATAAATATTCAACATATTATACTATTAATGAACATGACAATGAACAATTAACAATGAATCATAGTATATTCGTAAATTAATATTAACCTAGAATAATAAATGCTGTGAATTTTTTTTTTTTTTTTTAGTTTGTGATTCTTAAAGCATTGAACTTTATTGTAAACATTTTTGTGTTGTCCATGCACTTTTACATTTATTTATTTAACAGATCCTGTTCAAGATCCTAGTTTTCACTCTTACCGGAATTCGAAAATAGTGACAAACTCACTCACTTTGATTGCTTTTAACTTTCCACAGCAAAAATCACAATAAACACATTTATAAATTATTCTGCTAGTATGTTAACAGAAACATGGTGTGAAACAAGCTTAAATAATAAACAATCTAGTGTGAGGGAAAAGAAGGATTGTTTGGATGGAAAACTACTGCAAATCTTTCAATTTGTTGTAAAGACAACAAAGTAGGATGGAAAATTTTGTCCTATTAAATCTTGTGTTTGTTCAGCATGCTAGGCCTCTTCTGGCCTTGTTCCTTCACTTGGAAGCATAAATGGACATATCTTATTGATTTTCTTTCAAACCGGATTGCAGTGATTCCTGTGAATATGGTAGACTAATTCAGCTGGTGATGTCCACCGGGAGAGCATGAGTTGGGGGGCGTTGAAAAGCCAGGCGTTATGGGCTCCACAAGCACTCCTGCAGCACGGCTGTGGGCCTCATTACACCAAACAGGGGCCTAATTGCTTTTCCCTCCTGTCCCATCTCGCACTCCTTTCCTTCACGGCCAAATTAAATGGAAAGTTTTTTAATTATTTATCAATACCACGTCTGCTAGTGGATCAATCAGTGTGAATGGTTATCAAATATAATGGGATCAAGCGGGCTGATGGAACGCTGTGAAACATTGATCGCAGTCCTAAGCATTTCTATGTGTTCCTTAAGAAACCCAATTATTTTTCTTTGGCAAGGGGAGAGTGACAGTGGCTTTGTTAATTTGGGCATGGAAGACACAGGATGGTGATAGTGCCCCAAGGGGGGACAGTTGACCTACTGAAGTGAGGCAGACAAGGTCTTGTCATTCATTGCCATGAATCAACCCCCTATAGCCAGCACATTGTACACTCAATAAAGAAAGCTTTGCGAGAGGTATATAGCTCTTCACATCTTAACATAGAAGGATGTTTCTTCAACTATGGGCAAAAATAAAATAAAATAAAACAAAATAAAATAAAATAAAATAAAATAAAATAAACAAATATTTATTTGTCCAACAGTGAACATATATGCATCACAACTTTTTTTTTTTTCTGAATACCACAGTGTCATTTCTACCATACCTCAGATTATTTGTTTTTAATAGCTATATGATGGAAAAACACATTTTTGGAATAAAATGGCTCACTTTAGTCTTGTTAAAGCTAATTTTATAGCTACCATTTTAAATATTTTTTAACAACACTTTTTACAAATTTTTACAAAATCACAGCTTGATTGGAAATTACACACAGAAAAATATTAAGCTCACAAATGATTTTAACCATTTTTTTCTTCATCACTTATTTCATCTGGAGCATGCTCTTCACTGACTGGTAACCAAAGCCGCGTTTCCATCGAAATTACTTGGAACAATTGGTAACACTTTATTTTAGGGTCTTTTAACTAGTTGCTTATTAGCATGCATATTAATAGAATATTGGCTATTTATTAGTACTTATTAAGCACATATTAATGCCTTATTCTACATGACCTTATTCTACATTCTTAATCCTACCCAATACCTAAACTTAACAACTACCTTACTAACTATTAATAAGCAGTAAATTAGGAGTTTATTGAGGGAAAAGTCGTAGTTAATAGTTTATATGTGTTCCCTATACTTAAATGTTACCGAACAATTTGTCCCATGAAGTTTTTTATCCACAGACCTGTTGTTGTCTGTGTTTCCATCGTGGTCTAAAGTACTGTGAAGATTAGGCAAATTAGTCCGGTGATGTAGGACTCTGCGTGACTTTCCAATTCCTGCTAGATTTCGTCCTCCGCATATAAGCTTAATAAAGCCTGAACCTCATTGTCGGTCCATCAGTCGTATTTTAAACTCCATTGTTGATTCGAATAGCAAACAACTCTTACTGCACGCACCGCAAGAGACTTTTAAAAATGGCGGTTGAAATAAAATGCTGCGTGGAGTCAACCAATCAAAATGCTGCATGAACTCAACCAATCAGCATGTTCAGCACCCAAGTCCCACCCCCAAAAGTTCCTGAACTTTGAAAAAGTACTACCTTGCTGGCAGGGACTTTTTTTTACCACCCCAAAGTCCTTAGTTCCTGGGGAAAGCTCCTGCGGTGGAAACACGACTCAAATATGTTCACCTTTGAAACCTTCATATAACAAAAAGGAAAACATTAATATCAGTTTGTATAAAAATCTATGCCTGGGACATAAAAGTTGAAGAAACACCCAGGAATGGATTTTCGATTTCACCATTTCATCCTTCTTTTATGTTAAGATTGCGTCGTAACATAAAAGAGCTCTTCACGTGACAAGACAATCTGGCCTTTTTGTGTACTACACACTCAAGGCCAAACTCAGACTTTAAATAAAAAAACTTAAACTTTCCCTGCTCATAATACTTTCTATCAGGCTGTGCGAGATTGTGTGCTGTCAACAGGAATTATTACCCGGCAACACACAATGCAATCTTATTTAATACAACAGGTATTCTATCACTGAAGAATTCTGTGTTTCAGGTGTTGCAAACAAGACAAGAGATGGTTCGGGTATTTCAAATAAATTAAGTCCACGAGATGAATTTCTTTTCCCTAATATTTAGATATTAATGACATTCACATAGGTGCTCCCTTAACATATTCATTCACCCAGGACCAGTAAGTAAACAATCAAATATTGAATTCAGAAGACAAGCTAACATAAAAGGAAAGATATGAGATTTCACTTCATCTGTTTTTTTTTTTTTTTTTTAACTTGGGTTCTGCTGGAATTGGATTATGGAGCTGGAAAGGAGGGGCACTGATTTGTAAGGGGAATTGAGCACCACAAAATAAATTCTCACCTATTCATATTTAAATCACACCTAGGTGCTGCAGATAATCCATTTTAAGACAGTATGAACCCAAAATGAAGGTCCATGACCCATACATCTGAAATAAACTCATTATCGTATCCTTCGCGAAGAGAGAGAGAGAAAAAACGCACGCCCCATCCCGGCGCCATTCCAGGTTATATTTATGTAAAACCCCCCCAAAAAATGTTGAACTGCTGAACGTAGTTGATTATTTTCCAAAAGGCATAAACACTCCCATCCATATTCATTAGGAATTTGAAGCTGTTTCTCCAATCAACATGTCATATGGATTCTCAGCCAAAGCGCCTTCCAGCAGCAGCGCTGTTTAGCAGGATCAAGTAAACCTGATTTTGTTTCGACTTCTCTCCATTCAAATGTCATTTCCTATCAGTCCCTCGTCTCGTGATGGTTGCGCTTACATGTCGGTTACTGATTCATTAATCCCTTGGAATGGCTTTTTTGGGTGAACACAGAGACTTAAGCTTTGAAGAGGGACAAGGTTTACTGTGAAGATGAGCTGTGGGCGGCAGCAGTGATGGTGGCAGCGCCAGCCTCTAATGTGAGAAGAGAAATATAAGAAAGTGTGTGCAGGGGTTTGTACTCAACCCTCTCGTGAACTCAATGAGGGTAAAATCAAGTCAAGTACTTGTGGGATTACATCAGTGTGCAGGTTTTTGGTGTTTGTGTGTGGGGGTATAAGTGTTTGTCCCAGTTATAAGTGTTTAGACATATTCATGTAGCTCTTTTAGATGCACACCTCAACCAGAAACACTTGTTTAAAAAATTATGATTATAGTTATCTTCGGAAAATTATACAATACTGTTCTTTGGTCTCTGTTATCTGATGGTACATCCAGAAAGAGATGCTCTGTAAAATAATTTTAGGCACATATTCTTCATCCATAGTAGGCCTTTAATTCATTACATGCTCTCAATGCATGTGCCACTACCTGATAACAAAATAGTTGTCACGTTCGTGTTTAGTTCATAGTTTCATTGTCATGTTCTGTTTCGATATGCCTATCACCATTTGCCTGAGTTCTAGTTCATAGTTAGTTGTCATGTTTTCTGATTGGTTGACACCTATTTCCTGTTCTGTTGATTATCATTCTTTGTGTAATTAAGCTGTTTCCTCAGTTCTCTTGTTCTTTCTATGTCTTAAACTCTTGTGTCATCGTCATTTTGCGTCATGCGCTTCACTCTATGTTGGAGTATAAACTCAGCCGTTACAATAGTAGTATACATGTATACATTGTATATGGGGGTTACAAATTACAAAAACACCTAGCAACTCCCCTTTAGTTGTTTTTTTGTTTTGTTTTTTGCAGTTTAGTATTTTAGTATATATATATATATATATATATTAGATCCTACTCAAGATGTTGAAATTGGCTTTTATATTTATAAATTTATCAAAGTAATTCATGAAATCAAATTGCATTTAAACACTGTAGCTGTGTGAATCTGGAGAAAGGAAACCCCACCTTTCAACACTTTACCACTTTTGTCATCTCAAATTGATGAGTTTTTAGTCTTTCTACATAACAAAGTAGATATAAACTGCGCTTGCATGACTAGCCAGGGGTGCATTTCCCAAAAGCATCATTAGCCAACTAATGCTGGGTACACACCAAAAGATTTTTGAAAACGTATAAGATTTTCAAAGGTTGAGAGACCACAAACATGAGGACAAAAAAATCCTAGATTTAACCGTTTTGCTCCTATAGTGTGTGGTGTGCCGTGATGTGACAAAGGCAGCACACCACACACGAACAGATTTTCAACCAGAGTCCCGACTGTGAACAAGGGAAATCTTGCAAAATCTCTTGAGACTTCAGAATAAACATGACGGACGATAGGCAGGGAGAAATTGCATTGATAGTGTTTGGAATGATTTTGGTATGTTTTACTGGACACGTTGTATAAATACTCCTGCTGTTGCCACAAATCGACAAGCTGATCCTCCATCTCTGCTGTCCAAATCCATTTAACTTTGTGCTGCGCCATGACTGTGTT
The DNA here is from genome assembly GCF_019924925.1 of Ctenopharyngodon idella. Lineage (NCBI taxonomy): Eukaryota > Metazoa > Chordata > Actinopteri > Cypriniformes > Xenocyprididae > Ctenopharyngodon > Ctenopharyngodon idella. Next base: position 5,113,313 of record NC_067226.1, read on the forward strand.
TGTTATGCTTCTGTTTTCTGTCAGCTCGCTTTCTGATTGGGTATTGTTTCATTTCACGTCATAATCTCCAGAGCGCGTGCACGTTTGTGCTCGGGGTTCCCCCCACACATCAGGATTTCTGATCGGGGCGCCTCCGATGTTCTTCAGTCACTCTTAACACACCTCACACCACAGAAAAATCTGATAAGATTATCTGTAGAACCATCAAGATAATCGGGACGTTACCTAGGATTGTCGGAAGGGGAGAAATCGGCCCAAAATCAGCCCGATTATCTTGTAGTGTGTACCCAGCATAACATTTCAAGTTCCATCATTACCAACATAATTCAACGATTTGGTGTTTCCCGAAACCATAGTTCAAACGAACATTCGCAAACTGTAAAACTGTGGTTAGAAGCATATGTAAAGGAGGCCAGCTAGTAGTTGCTGTGCAAGTAAACCTCACTCCTCTGATATCAAGAGATGCTCTAGCAACTGACACTACGGGTTGCAGCCTTTAGCCTCCTTGTTAGAGCATCTGACTCACAGAACGGGCAAGTAGGACCTGGGAAGAGGTGTTACACATAGTTTCTTGTTTTTATGACATGCAGACTTAATAAATCGTTATCTTGAGCAAAATAAGCAAACTGACATTAAGTACCATGTATATCTTTTATTTTGAATATATACAAATGTCATTTACATATTTTAGTTTGTCCAGAGATTTTAAGCACCGTTTTTGAAGACTGTGCATGTGCGTTGGTGCTCTAGTACGTAAGAACGAGCCTATGATTGAATCTGGAAATAAAGCAAAATAACTAAGAAAAATGAGAATTAGTCCTCAGATGCCATGTCCGTAATTTATAGCAAAATATCTAGCATTAATTCGATCTCAAACGGATTCATTTAAAGAAAGTTATTATTCCACCACCTGAGTGACATCATTCACCAACGTGGCTGAACGACAGGTTTGCAACAATACAGTTTCGGGAAACAGTCGTGACTAGCTAGTTGATTTGTTCAACAATGCATCGTACTATGGTAGTAAAGCAGCGAGTTATGTCATTGTATGGGGAACGCACCCCTGGACTGGACTGACTTGTTTTGCAAATAACTTTGACAAAATTACACCAAACTTTAGACTAATAATCAAAAGTTGGGCTTGCCAGACCAGGGCAAGCCGATCTAATGAGAAAGCTTAAAGGCACACTATGTAAATTTTTGCCGCTAGGGGTTGCTTATTCAAAACAAAGGCGTAGCTTGATGACGTCTTGATTTCTGTCAATAAATGTATCCATCCAAACAGTTGTTTACTTGTCTAATAAAACAAATAACATTTTAAAGCGTCTTTGGTGTTTCCTTGGTTTCTACAAAATAAAACCGGAAACTGAGGGTAATGTGAGCATGATGTCGTTGATAGGCGGCGCACGGACACGGTCCGTGTCCTGGTTAAAATTGCTTTCTCTGGATTAAAACATTCTTGGAGACATTTGAGATAATGTAAGTACACAAGTCAACAAAATATATAACATTATTCTAGTTGTTTTTGGATATTTTAATCCAAAAAATCGTACATATTGTGCCTTTAACTATTTGACACTTTGGTATTATAGTTATATGAATTTGTACAAATTGAGTCATACGAAAACGTACGATAATTGGAAGGAAAAGTAAATATGAAGGTCCACTCCTAACCCCTAAACCTAACCCTCAGTTGGGCGTTAGCAGATTGTACCAAATTTGCCAACAATTTGCCAAAATGTACTATAGTTACGGATTGCCACGCAAGTGTGTGTTGGACAAGGCTGATTCTGGCACATTGTGGGACCTCTCCACCCCACCAAGAGCAGAGCAGGATACGGTAATATTGCCAGAGAAACATTTTATAGTTTAGAATTTGCTCTATTATAGATCAGGTCTTTATATGCATTCTCAGCTTTTTCTCTTTAAAAAAATCCATGAGTAAGAATATATAACTATAAAATAATGTGGATAACATTGCTTAAATATATATATATTTTTTTTAATTTGACAAGAAATGTTTGAGTTCATAATGAAATTACAGTCACATTTTAGGGTCCAGTGCTCACTGTTAACTATTAACTATGACTTTTGCCTCAATAAACTCCTAATTACTGCTCATTAATAGTTAGTAAGGTAGTTGTTAAGTTTAGGTATTGGTAGGATTAAGGGATATAGAATATGGTCATACAGAATAAGGCATTAATATGTGCTTTATAAGTACTAATAAATAGCCAATATCCCAGTAATATGCATGCTAATAAGCATCTAGTTTATAGTGAGAATTGGACCCTTAACTAAAATGTTACCGAAATTACTTTTGATTGCAGACTATGGTGCCGTTGGCAAATCTGAGCAGAGTTTGAGACTAGGGATTTGTTGAGGGTCCCACCCTGTCACTTCATCCCAACTCACAGTGTAAAGAGCACAACATACACACAAAAAAGGCCATGTGCATCAAGGGCACAAAAAAGGATTGGGTGAAAACAGTTACTTTCGTTGTAATGGCTGACCTTTCTCTAAAGCAGCACCCATGCATTTTTATACACGGGCATAAATAGCTGAGCTACATAACAATTAAGGTAACCTTTCTGTTTGAATAAGAGGCAATTTCTCAGCACGCTGAAATTACATGAATGATGAATTATTTTTGTGTTGGAGAGCAGAGATGTGGAGAAAGGGATGAGATAAGGAGGAGGGTGCCGAGTAAAAATGGAAAGGGAGGGAAAGACCTGCTTTGTCTATAAATCCCAGTTTTTAAGGCCTTAAAAATTTTGGGAAGCAAAACTAAGGTAGACATACATCATACATGATACTTTTTTTTTTTTTTTTTTTTTTTGATGTCTCAGTGGGATTCATTAATGCGCATCCCGGCAGCAGTCTCACTTGCACCGTACATTCGGCTGGGTTAGCGTTCATCCCCAAATTACATTTAATTGGACAATTACTCAAACTCAGAAAACCTCCCCACAAGAAGCCAACAAGGCTGCTAATAAACACCTTGTCTTCTCAATAAAAACAAGGAAGTCATTTACCTGACCCAAGAGGCACAATTTTTATCTGTGCTAAATTTATTTTCAAAATAATTGCGGTGCACGGCGTGAGGAAGAATATTAAAAAGGCGGCTATGCGAAGGAAGAGTAATGCAGGCCAACCCCAGGCCTGCTGTGCAGCCCTCTCCCCTGGGAGAGAGGCTCATTTGTTCCCAAGATAAGAGCATTTCACACACTCGCACAACTATAATATTACTGCTGTCATGGCATAATGAAATAATTACTGGTTTGGCCATGTTCGCAAAGACGCAAACACACACGCGCACACTCACCCATCTCCAAGCCCCTCTGCCCCTACCCCCCACGCTGAACAAAACTACTTTGTGTTTTTGAATGAGTTTGTTAATTAAAGATTGCTGGTGGAGGATGTCCATATTCTACGGAGCCCCAGACATGACATGCAGGAAAAAAATAGTAGGCTAAATCGTTCCCTCGATTTACTAAAACGTGCGCACGATTTACTATTTCGTTCCCTCGATTTACTAAAACGTGCGCACGATTTACTATTTCGTTCCCTCGATTTATAAATAATGTGCATGATTTATAAATCGAGGGAAGGAAATAGTAAATCGTGCGCACGATTTAGTAAATCAAGAGAACGAATTAGTAAATCGTGCGCACGATTTAGTAAATCAAGAGAACGAATTAGTAAATCATGCGCACGATTTAATTTTTTTTCTTGCATGTCATGTGCGGGGCTCCATAATATTCATTTAGAATGAGCAACGATTGTTGAACAGTGTACTGCACCCCAGGATTCACAGCTAGTTGTGAGGGTTTACACAGAGGTAGGAAGCATCAAAAGTTCAAAAGTAAGTATTTGGAGGAAAAAGTGACCACTGAAAGTTTCTGGCCTTAGTTGGAACTCAGTCGTATCTTTGTGCTGGAGATACTTGGGAATTGCTCACCTCTGTCACTGTTAAACCTCCAAGATACGGACACAGAAAATGGATATGGTGCTAGCTTTTTTACTTTATCTAGCAGTTAATGCATTGCCTTCAGCAAGTAATGATTTGTGCTCTGGCATCCAGGGCCGTCGTTTAATTTTACAGGGTCCGGGACAAGATTTGTTTGGTTGGGCCCCTGTCACCAGGCCCAAATAAGTAGGCTGTGCCGTACAGGGCTGTGCAAAATTCAAATTTGAGTAAAAGGCTTCCTTTTTATTCATGTGTGTCAATTTGAATTGAATATTGGCCACACCTCAAAGGAAATTAAATTGGAATTTGAATTGGAATGGCAGGAAGACAAATTTACTGAATTGCAATTCAAAACAGGTAATGCATTTTGGGAAATTAAGAGTTCTTCTACCCTGGTCCGTCTGTCTGTCTGTCTGTAAGGCCTTTAAACCTTAAAATTCCAAGGTTTTTAAACTTTTTTTTTTTTTTTTTTTCAAAACTTTCAAACTGTATGATAAATATGACAAATACACTACTGTTCAAAAGTTTGGGAGAGTGGTAAGATGTTTTAAATGTTTTTGAAAATACTCACCAAAACTGTATTTTTTGATACAGTAAAAATAGTAACGTTATTAAATATTATTACAACCCAAATTCTTTAAATGTTTAGGACATTTTTTAAATTTGAATAAAATGAAAAGACTAAAAGACTTGCAAATCACATGAGCCAATATTTTATTCACAATAGAACATTGATAGCATAACAAATGTTTAAACTGAGAAATTTTACAAGACGGGGGCATGTTTACCATGATGTAGCATCTCCTCTTCTTTTCAAAACAGTGTGAAGACGTCTGGGCATCGAGGTTATGAGTTTCTGGAGTTTTGGTGTTGAAATTTAGTCCCATTCTTGCCTGATATAGGTTTCCAGCTGCTGAAGAGTTTGTGGCATATTTTTGACATATTTCATAGGTGAAAGATCTGGACTGCAGGCAGGCCAATTCAGCACCCGGACTCTTCTACGACAAAGCCATGCTGTTGTAATAGCTGCAGTATGTGGTTTCAGCATTCATAATGCCTTCCAAAACATGCAAGCTGTCCATACCGTATGCACTTATGCACCCCCATACCATCAGAGATGCTGTTTTTTTAACTGAACGCTGATAACACGCTGAAAGGTCTCCCTCCTCTTTAGCCCGGAGGACACAGTGTCCATGTTTTTCAACAAGAATGTCAAAGTTGGACTCTTCTGCCCATAGAACACTTTTCCACTTTGAAAGAATCCATTTTAAATGAGCCTTGGCCCACAGGACATGACAGTGCTTCTGGACCATGTTCACATGTGGCTTCCTTTTTGCATGATAGAGCTTTAGTTGGCATCTGCAGATGGCACGGCGGATTCTGTTTACCGACAGTGGTTTCTGGAAGTATTCCTGGGCCCATTTAGTAATGTCATTGACACAATCATGCCGATGAGTGATGCAGTGTCGTCTGAGGGCCCGAAGACCACGGGCATCCAATAAAGGTCTTCGGCCTTGTCCCTTACACACAGAGATTTCTCCAGTTTCTCTGAATCTTTTGATGATATGCACTGTAGATGATGAGATTTGCAAAGCCTTTGCAATTTGACGTTGAGGAACATTGTTTTTAAAGTATTCCCATATTTACTTCTGAGAGACTCTGCCTCTCTAAGACATCCCTTTTATAGCTAATCATGTTACAGACCTGATATCAATTAACTTAATTAGTTGCTAGATGTTCTCCTAGCTGATCTTTTAAAAATGTCTTGCTTTTTCAGCCATTTGTTGCCCCCGTGCCAACTTTTTTGAGACCTGTAGCAGGCATTAAATTTGAAATGAGCTCATTTAGCGGATAAAAGTGTAAAATTTATCCGTTTAAACATGTTATCTATGTTCTATTGTGAATAAAATATTGGCTCATGTGATTTAAAAAACGTCCCAACATTTCTGAAATTCGGGTTGTACAATTTAACATAACTGATTTATATTTTAATATATTTTTAAAATGTCATTTATTTATGTGATGGCACAGCTGAATTTTGCCATTGATTCAAATTCTGCCATTACTCTGATGGCACATGATCCTTCAGAATCATTATCCTTCTTAATTATTATCAATGTTGAAAACAGTTGTGTTGCATATTTTTGTGAAAAACATGATATTTCTTTTCAGGGTTTTTGATATAAATTTTGTTCTTTTGAACTTTTTATTTATGTAATAGAAATTTAGAAATATTATAAATATCTTTACAGTCTATTTTGATCAATTTAATGCATCCTTGCTGAATAAAAGTATTAATAAAAATTTCTTACTGATCCCAAACTTTTGAACAGTTGTGTATATAGACAACAGTTGCCCTTAATGATGGCCCTGATAGCACCACAAGCCTGAATAAAAGAAGACTATAGAGGCATGACTAGATCTCCTCCTGTTGACTCAAGGCTGCACACAGCTCTGTTTCTCTCTCACTGTTTCTCCTTTTTCTGTTTGCCCTCCACTCTTCCCAAAGCTCATAGGCCACAGGCTGGGCCTTTTCACATCTCTGAGTAGTAGTGAGAGAACAGCAGGATGAATAAATAATCTTATGACCTCACACATTCAGGGACAGCGGTCTAACACCTTAACTGACAAGAGTTCATCCAAATGCCACTCCCTGGTGAAACAGAAACAGAGAGAGAGAGAAACTGCGGGACCAGTGAGCGAGAGAGTCCGGCCCAGGAGAGTTAGATTGTGACAAATGGTGTGGAAAAAACAACAGCAGCAGCAGTCTGAGGGGAAGACAAGAGTAAAACTCACAAATAATTAACTGGGTAAATATTGGAGAGCGGACTGACTAATTACCTCACACGTCTGGCTGCGCTCTCATTACTGTTCTTGTCAGAGTTAACCCCCATACTGCCGGCTCACGGTACACACACAAACACACACATTGCATAGATTAATCAGGTCACGATGATGGGAGTTCAGTGACTGCAAGTGGTGCTGGAAATATCCCCAGCTGGTGAAATCAAGAAAATGAGGAGACACAGGTGAATTGGGTTTTGACATTTGAAATTAAATATCCGTTTACATTCATTTTTACTTCCCAGTTAGTATTTTAGCTTATAAATAATATTAAAAATAGTATAAGGATGCACTGATATTATAATATTGGCTGATGCCAATAAATATTTTAATTTTTTCAGCGGCCAATAACCAATAAAAGACCAATACAGTTTTAATAATAATATTACTAGTTTGTTCTACAAGTGAATTTAGCCATAACATCAACATTATAATATAAAACAGTGTGAAAGATCCATATTTATTTTCAGATTGGCTAAATATTTTGTTTTTAAATTATTAGCATATTAGGATATTGACAATATTTTAAATACATCCATGATATTGACAGAAAACATTAACAAATAAACAATATGGTATCGATTTATAATGCATCCCTACGTAACGTGTATTTTACCAGAAAATAATAAAGAACCATTTTCCACAGATCTCTGTACAACCCTTACATTGTATCAAGTTTGGCTGTACTGTCATACACAATAATCCTGACATTAATGGATGTGATATAATACATCAAACTAGATTCATGTGAAGCAGAATGATGTTCCCGTGCTCGCTCTCTCTCACACACAGGCATTTCTCCAATAATCTCCAGGCCACTGGCTAATGACAGCAGCTGTGAGCCAAGCATGCACCACTTCCAAAGCTGATTCAAGTTTAACGAGCCACTCTAGAATAGTATTGATTCAAATCTGTGTTTGACAGGATACTCTCAGAATGTGTATTTAATGGGTAAGGACTTCAGATACTCAGTAAAGCATCTTAAAGAAGAAGGCAGTTAACAGGGGGCTGTGTCTCATTTGTGTTGGAGGTGGTCTGCTGTCTCAAAGAGAGTAAGGCAGTTTAAACTTATGCAACTTTATTTTATCTTACATTATCTCTGTCTTTCTTCACATCCTTTTATTGTCATGCATTTTTCTTCTGAATAGCAAGCGCATGATAACATGATAGAAATTCTGATCTCCACAATTCTGTTTATGCTACTTATTTAAATAGACATGCATTCAATTTGATGTGTGTGTGTGTGTGTGTGTGTGTATGTATATATATATATATATATATATATATATGACCCTGGACCAGAAAACCAGTCATAAGTAGCACGAGTATATTTGTAGCAATAGCCAACAATACATTGTATGGGTCAAAATGATTGATTTTTCTTTTATGCCAAAAATCGTTAGGATATTAAGTAAAGATCACGTTCCATGAAGATATTTTGTAAATTTCCTACCATAAATATACCAAAAATTTACTTTTGTGAGTGGATATGCATTGCTAAGGACTTTTAAGACAACTTTAAAAGCGAATTTCTCAATATTTTGATTTTTTTTTTTTTTTTTTTTTTTTTTTTTGCACCCTCAGATTCCAGATTTTCAAATAGTTGTATCTCGGCCAAATATTGTCCTATCCTAACAAACCATAAATCAATGGAAAGCTTATTTATACAGATGATGTATAAATCTCAATTTAAAAAAAAAAATTACCCTTATGACTGGTTTTGTGGTCCAGGTTCACACACACACACACACACACACACATATATATATATATATATATACACACACATATATTATTTACACAATGGCATTAAGTTGTTCACAATTAATTGATTCTCCTAATTTTTAATTTTTTTAACGTTTATATTTTTCCAGCAGTGAGGGGCAAATATAGTTGAATATTTATTAAATATATATGAAATATTTCCTCTATATTTCATATATTATAATAATAATAATAATAATATATGAAATATAGATGAAATATTTGATGTAGCAGTGATATTGCTGTGAATTTCATGTTTTTCAATATTTGTTTTTGTAATGTTGTTTTCTAAATTTACTTAATTTTAAGTAAATATGTTTTAAAATCATAAGATGTGATTTTGTTTTATTCAGTGTTACTATCAGCAAACACTAACAGGTACATTAATGTTAGTATTTTGAAGTATTAACTGTCCATACATTGCACTTTAAAAAGAATTTGTTGAGGCTCTTGTTGGTGAATAGAATATATTTTTTGGAATATATTTTTTCTTTGTATCGGTCAAAATAGTACAAGATTATCCTACAATATACAGGTGCTGGTCATATAATAATAATAATAATAACTTTATTTTTATATAGCGCCTTTAAAGTAGCTTCTCAAGGCGCTTTACATAAATCAAGCAAATACATATATACATACACACATACAAAAAGATAAAAATCAAGACAATCAAGAAAAAGCTACCCTAAAAAAAATGAGTTTTTAAATACTATTTAAAAATACTTAAATTCTGTGCATCTCTGATGTGAGGAGGGAGTGCATTCCAAAGCCTAGGAGCGTAGGATGAGAAGGCCCTATCCCCTACAGAACACAGCCGTGTCTGTGGGACTGCCAATAGACCAACTTGTGAGGAGAGTAAGCGACGCTTGGGTGTGTATAAGGTTAAAAGTGCAGACAGATACTGAGGGGCCAGACCATGCAGTGCCTTATATGTGAGCATGAGGACTTTAAAATCAACTCGGAACCTGACCAGAAGCCAGTGCAAGGACTTGAGAATTGGTGTAATATGCTCATTTCTCCTGACTCCGGTCAGGATCCTAGCAGCTGAATTTTGCACACATTGCAGTTTGTTCAGTGTGCATTTAGGAACCCCAGCCAGAAGTGCGTTGCAATAGTCAATAATTAGAATATAATTAGAATATCATCAAAAAGTTTATTTATTTCACTAATTCCATTCAAAAAGTGAAACTTGTATATTATATTCATTCATTACACACAGACTGATATATTTAAAATGTTTATTTCTTTTAATTTTGATGATTATAACTGACAACTAAGGAAAATCCCAAATTCAGTATCTCAGAAAATTAGAATATTGTGAAAAGGTTCAATATTGAAGACACCTGGTGCCACACTCTAATCAGCTAGTTAACTCAAAACACCTGCAAAGGCCTTTAAATGGTCTCTCAGTCTAGTTCTGTAGGCTACACAATCATGGGGAAGACCGTTGACTTGACAGTTGTCCAAAAGACGACCATTGACACCTTGCACAAGGAGGGCAAGACACAAAAGGTCATTGCAAAAGAGGCTGGCTGTTCACAGAGCTCTGTGTCCAAGCACATTAATAGAGAGGCGAAGGGAAGGAAAAGATGTGGTAGAAAAAAGTGTACAAGCAATAGGGATAACCGCACCCTGGAGAGGATTGTGAAACAAAACCCATTCAAAAATGTGGGGGAGATTCACAAAGAGTGGACTGCAGCTGGAGTCAGTGCTTCAAGAACCACTACGCACAGACGTATGCAAGACATGGGTTTCAGCTGTCGCATTCCTTGTGTCAAGCCACTCTTGAACAACAGACAGCGTCAGAAGTGTCTCGCCTGGGCTAAAGACAAAAAGGACTGGACTGCTGCTGAGTGGTCCAAAGTTATGTTCTCTGATGAAAGTAAATTTTGCATTTCCTTTGGAAATCAGGGTCCCAGAGTCTGGAGGAAGAGAGGAGAGGCACACACGTTGCTTGAGGTCCAGTGTAAAGTTTCCACAGTCAGTGATGGTTTGGGGTGCCATGTCATCTGCTGGTGTTGGTCCACTGTTTTTTCTGAGGTCCAATGTCAACACAGCCGTATACCAGGAAGTTTTAGAGCACTTCATGCTTCCTGCTGCTGACCAACTTTATGGAGATGCAGATTTCATTTTCCAACAGGACTTGGCACCCGCACACAGTGCCAAAGCTACCAGTACCTGGTTTAAGGACCATGGTATCCCTGTTTTTAATTGGCCAGCAAACTCGCCTGACCTTAACCCCATAGAAAATCTATGGGGTATTGTGAAGAGGAAGATGCGATATGCCAGACCCAATAATGCAGAAGAGCTGAAGGCCACTATCAGAGCAACCTGGGCTCTTATAACACCTGAGCAGTGCCACAGACTGATCGACTCCATGCCACGCCGCATTGCTGCAGTAATTCAGGCAAAAGGGGCCCCAACTAAGTATTGAGTGCTGTACATGCTCATACTTTTCATGTTCATACTTTTCAGTTGGCCAAGATTTCTAAAAATCCTTTCTTCGTATTGGTCTTAAGTAATATTCTAATTTTCTGAGATACTGAATTTGGGATTTTCCTTAGTTGTCAGTTATAATCATCAAAATTAAAAGAAATAAACATTTTAAATATATCAGTCTGTGTGTAATGAATGAATATAATATACAAGTTTCACTTTTTGAATGGAATTAGTGAAATAAATCAACTTTTTGATGATATTCTAATTATATGACCAGCACCTGTATGTGACATCAAATAAGGGTTAGCACAAAAGTAATCTAAATGTAATCCAAAAGTAGTCAATTACGTTAACAAAAATTTGTAATCTAAGAGATGTCAGATATACTACTGCTCAGATGTTGTATTTCACAATATTACATGTTTTACTGTATTTTGGATCAAATAAATGCAGCCTTGGTGAGCAGAAGAGACTTCTTTTAAAAACATTAAAAAATCTTACCAATCCCAAATTTTTGAACGGCAGTGTATATACCATAACAAAACATGGACTATATACATCCATTGTATGGATGGCTCTTGGCAATTACAATGTTCATCTTTCATTTGGCAGCATGATGACCTCTTTTCAGTATGGTGTTAATTGAAATGGACGTGGGTGGATCGTAAAACAGCTCTCTACACAGCAGGGTCAGGTGAGGTAACAAGTGTTATTTATTTCGGAATGAAGGACTTTGGGATTGCGCAATTGTAATCTCTTTCAAAAGCATCCTCAACCTTGCTTGTAAGTCTATTACGACAACATGCTACTCTTGGTTCCTGTTGAATATTTATTGAAGCCACAAAATTAGAACCATTAAACAAGACCTCAGCATAATAAACACAGCTAATTGCATGCATGCATAAACAAATGTATGCATGCTTTGCGCGCAAACATACACAGATGTGCTCGCACACTGTGATATTGTGAATAGTTTATTTAAAAAAAAAATATTAAAAAGCATGTATCATGGGGGAATGTGCATCCAGGTCTAAATAGCCAAAATATTAAGTTATATAGTTATAATATACATCTATCCACAGCACATTTTCCCCGAGGGTGTCTCTGTCATAGCTCTGCTGATGATATGCACAGGGACAGGACACTCCACACTCCCACATAGCATGATTTAGGTCATCCCTACCTGAGTTGACAGCCATGAAGAGAGAATCATACATCTCGCTGTCAACATCTAAACTCTTTTCTTCATCAGCTATCACTGAAAACAAAAGTCTTGATTAGCGTGCACAAGTTTGATTCGTACGTGACTGTAACAAATGCTTTTGCGATCGGCTATGAATTCAAGCCGGTTTTCCTCCGCTCCAGACTAGCTGACAGCTTCTTAATGCTGCCACATTAAAGTGCTTTTGCAGCATGTGTGATGCAGCTTTAACTAGGTCCTGGGGGCATTGTTAGTTATCATTGCCTGCTGCAGGAGCGGACGGCCCGGGCCCCGGTGAAAGCAATTTCAGCTTTTCCTCCCAATCAGCCCACACTACATAAGAGAGGGAGCGGAGAACAAACGGGGCGTGCTTGCTCGCCACTCCCTGTAGCCCGATCTAATCCAGACCCCGCTGCTGAAGTCCGCATGGTATGCATACTTCCATTCCCCCAGTACGACACGGGACAGGTCGCCTCGGGCCTCCGAGCTCACGCAGATATCCGTAAATTAGACTCTCAACGACCGATGAAACGGCTCCGTTACCCTGGCGCTAGTGGATCAGGGCATGAGTGCAGCATGCCAGTTAGAGAAGCATTGAGGTTTGTGTAGTCTGAAGGAACTGTGTGTGGCTGTGGATTCCAGAAACAAAAATTACCCCTAAGTGGCAAAGGATTGGTGCTACATTCGGTATCAGACACATAATGAGTACAACTACACTTCAAATGCTCACACTCAGTATAGAATGAAAGAGACTTAACAAATGACATGGGCAGTGTAGCGTGTTGTGCAATAATGAGAACTTTTGTCAATTTGATACATATCAGGTACTATATGAAACTAGCGACTCCACTCTTGTATCGGAGTGACAGTGCATTGAGGGTGATTGGAGTGGTTGTAGATTGCGGCTTCTGAGAGTTTAGGACAGCGCGCTCTCGCCCGTGTTATTCCAGGAGGCCTATGATTAATCTTATGTCAGATGTCAGATAGTGTAGGTACAAACACACACAGCTGCTGTCAGATGCTAGAGTTATGAGGCGGTGGAGGTATTACTCTAAGGGTGAAGCTTTTGGCCTGTTACCCATTAAGGAGTAAATTTGGTGTGGTTTATTCAAAAATGCATCACAGCTGTTCACTCTGGCGAGTGTTCAGATTTCAGATGGGGTCAGAGTCAGACCTTTTTAACAACTTGAGATCGGTTTTGTGGTCCTTTATGACATAACAAGAGAAACATGAACATAGCATGAAAGTGTGACATATGTAGGGCTGCAACTAATGGTCATTTTGATAATTGATTTAATCTTTGGGGTATTTCTTTGATTAGTCAATTCTATTTTATATATTTTTTTTTTAAATTAATGTAATAAAAAAATCTAAATAAAGAAATTATATGATATATAATATGTATATATTATTTAAAAAATAATATAATATAATAATTATATAAATATATAATAATTATATAAATCAACATTTCCTTCCATTGCCCACTGTTTATTTTTTAAAAATTGTTCATTTATCATTTAAAGGTGGAGTAAGTAGATTCTCAAAAACGCTGTTGGACATTGTTGATATTTGAAATCAACCCAAACAAACCCACCCCTCTCTTCATTGCTCTGCCTCCAAAACTCACCCTCCAATCCTAACCACCCTGCTCTTGAACCCCAGCCTGTTCGCTGCTGGCAGGCAAGGCGAGTGCACTAACAATGACGCTAAACAGTGCGCAGTGGTTTACCTGCACAACTCTCACTAGCTGGCCTCTGTTAAGCCCGGAACACACCAAACCGACACCGACGAACTAGTGGCGACGAAAGCAGACTGCGGGGTTAGGCTCACATCAGCAGCATCTGGGTCCAAAGTTGCCCTAATGCACCAAACCGACGCTCGATACCCGACAGCCAAATAGCAAGTCCATTCTGCATCTGCGTAAGAAGAAATGCCTTTCTGTACCAGCAGGTGGCAGTAGCTGAACAGCCAATCAGATGGCCCAACTGACCGACGAGCTCCGACACCGATTCAACATGTCGAATCGGCCGAAAAAAGCAGACGAGGACCAGCTTCAGCCGAACGGTGCGGAACACACTGAGAAAACTGCCCGACAGCCAACCGTCGGCTTGGTGTGTTCCAGGGTTTACACGCGCAATGCAAGAGTGGGTGTCTGTTTATCAGAGCTGACGCGCAACAAAATAATGCTTCACGGAAAAAAAAGTGCAGATGATGATAAACGAACGTCAAGGAAGCACAAATAATGAATGTACAGTACACAAGAGTAAATACAAACAAGAGTTCGTTGTTAGTTTCCAACAGCACAGCACCTCCAGACAATCAATGACAATCAAAGCCAGTGTTACTCACATGTGAAGTAGGATCAAAGCAGCATCCGCGTCTGTTTTCAGGCCTTCCCGCTTAGCTCTCTCCAGAACTGGAAAGCTTTTCTAATATTAACGCGGGTCCTAAAGATCTTGCCCAGTCATAGCTCTTCATTCCAGTGATATTCTTTTGAGCTCTTTTGGATTGTGTCTCATCTCTTTTTCTGGAGTTTTTTTTTTTCTTTTCAAATCTCCCTCTTACGGCCGTTTCACACCGCGAGTGTGAGCAGCGCGTCAGCTTCACGTCAGCCGTTCTGTCTCCTCGACCGTTATACGCCACCTAATGCTGCTTGGTTACACGTTTGTTGTTGGTGTCGGCCCGACTAACAGTGTTTTTGAAAATGTACTTACCCCACCTTTAATTGATATCATTTTTAAAAAGTGAATATACAAATGTATTTTAACTAATATTTGTGTGTGCTACTGTATGTATTTTTATACTTATGTGACATGCAGAGTTGCTGCCTTTGTACAGCATTGCAAATTTGTTACTTTTAAGGTTACATGACGATGAACAGCAGCTGTAGACAGTGAGGTAGTTCACTAGGTTCTGGAGCAGAGCTACAGTGTCTGATTTACTCCAGAAATTTTTCTTTAGGAGTGTGTGACTCAAACAATACTTGTGAAGGGTGTTGGCATTCTCCTGCTAAGTGGCATTTTCAAATGTCTTTTCCCATTTCACACATCACGATAATCTTTTCCCTAATTTCCTTTCACGTTTAACAGCCTTGTGTATGTCAGAGATTGGTAAGAATCATCTTCTTTTCGGCTTGTGCACAAATTTTACACAATCAGACCACCGTAAAGTGTTATCTTGGGGAACCAATTAAACGCAGTGTAACAACCATGCTGTTTGTGTTGGTGATTTTGATGCGAAATAATCTTTCCGGGTTCATATGGGCCACGGTTAAAGGTAGCGGAGGGTGATGATTAAGATAAACCACATTGTGGTGCGTTGAGGTAAGTGACCTGCCACTCGGAGCAGATAAGGATCCAATTAATCTGCGGCGAAATGCGCCAGGGTAAAATAAAGATAATTACTAAATCACCAGGCTATATAGCCTCGATAGATTTTTTTTTTCCTCCGTATTATTGCTGTGAGGGAGGAGAAATTAAATGGATTATATCACAGCCCCTTTCAGATGGATTACAACTGCTTTTAAATAACAACAAGACAGCAAGTGCTATTTCATCTGTGCCTGGAAGTCCAAGAAGCCACTGACAGGCTCTGCGTCATTCAAATTGAACTCTTTCTCTCTCTTCATTTAAATAAACCCTCGGATATGCACATGTGCGCACAGACACAATGTTGGCTGGAAGTATACGGGAGAAAAGGCTTTTAATTCATTTCAGGAAATAGCCAAACAATTAGATACTTGATGATCTAATGTGGGATTTTTCCTTTTTTTATTATTCACAAAAAGGATTCAGGGATTGCACTTAGGGAATGATTAGAGAGCATTGTTGGAACCATTTTATTTCGACAGACATGAGCCGGACTCTTGATAGCAGCAGAGAGATGGAGGTGGGGGAGTTGAAAGGGAGGTGAAAGATTATGAAAAAGCAAATCATGTTTATTTACTGCATCTGAGGTTGGGGGTTAAAAACAGTAAATTGTGGATGAGTAATCAAAGGAATGTGATGGCAGATTTCATGGCTAGTTATCTGCAGGTTCTCACCGTTCCTTCGCTCTGTTTGCCGGGAGATTGCAGGAAGAGCCAGCGTGCCAAGTGCCCAAGGCTTTGGGCCCTTCCTTTAAAGCCCTGCTGGCACGCAGCCCCCTATCGGAGCCAGAGCGCTGCGCTGTATGCACTCATTATGGCCTCCATTAGAGTAAACATTTCAACAGAACCCTCATACAAACACATCACCCCCACCCCCCTGACACCCGCTTTTATACTCTTACTGCCAGTCTGCATCTAAGCCGCCACGAAAAGACGAGAAATGGGCCCACTCTTCATTTTATTTATTTATTCATTTATGTATTTAGAAGAGTATTTTTCTGCCAGAGCATTTCCGATGTTAAGAGCTTTTACATGTCAAGGCTCTGGCTTGAGTGCTGTTATCTAGGTTGCCACGGCAGAGTGCTAACAAAGAGGATAGAAGAGAGGCCTGCATGTTCATTAGAAGCTTCTGCTAATTCCTGCCCAGTCAGAGGTCATATGAAACACTTTTACTGTCGAGGTTCCACAGTAACTGAGAATGTATATTCTTTTATTACCCTAAAAGACACGGGGGTCTGTAACTCACTTAAATTCCTTTTTTTTTTTCTCTTTCTTTTTTAATTTAGGAAGATGGATGTAGCATAATGACCATCTTGTCTGATAACTACAGTAGTCAACATTTGAAGTGGATCAAAACCTTTCATCAAAGTTGTCCTAAAACCTTCTTCTTAGAACAACTTAGTTCTTAGGACGACTACTATAGTAAAGAGTTCTCCAGAAAATTTGAAGGAATAGTTCACCTGAAAATGAAAACTCAGTCATTATTTACTCATGCCTTATTCATTATTTATTCTCATGACTTATTAATTTGTGGCCACGTTTTATTAATTAATCCCCTCATTTTAGTCAAATTGTGGCCATGTTATGCTTAATTTGTTCTCTCATTTTTACCTGTTCGTTAGTTCCCGTTTCGATGAAGCCCATCCTTTCGAAATATGAAATGTGCTCTGATTGGTTGGCTGGCCCAGTGTGTTGTGATTGGCGAACTGCTTAGAGCGTCTTCCGGAAACATCACACCCCTTACCATAACCACGAGTTTCATCTGCTCAGGTAAAAATATTAACGATTGTGCAATTTTGCCATACCAATTCAATTTGGGCCCGATTCAGACCCTGAGAATGTTTACGAACAAGAGGATCGTGCAGAAACTTGGCAAGCACAGATTTTACAGGATGTTTCAGAGTAGTAAGTTCAGAAGGATCAGTGAACAGTCTTACAAAAGCGAGAGCCCGTAGCCAAACACTTCATCAACACTGTAGATGTTTGGCTAGCGGAGTCAAATAGCTTTGCCCTTTGTTTACATCGTAGCAACAACATAAAACTTACAGTTGGAACTGTTGATAGAAAACACAACAACAATTAATAAAACATACTCACAGGTTGTGATCGATAAACAAAGATTGTTCCTACAAAGTGAGACCTGCTCCGTCATTCAGAAGAAGCTATTGTGCGTAGCCGGCATTGTACTCTCTTAGGTTCTGGAATCTGTCCTCCATAAAATGATAAACAGCACACAGATAAACGTTGGTGTTATAATGTTTTTAACACAGGAACAGTGTTAAAAAAATTTTAACCACAGTTTTATCTGCCTTTGGAAGGCCAAACTACAGAGCCCCGGACATGACATGCAGGAAAAAAAATAGTAGGCTAAATCGTGCGCACGATTTATATAATTCGTTCCCTTGATTTATAAATCATGCGCATGATTTATAAATAGTAAATTGTGCACACGTTTTAGTAAATCGAGGAAACGAATTAGTAAATCGTGCGTACAATTAAATTTTTTTTCTTGCATGTCATGTGCAGGGCTCTCTACCAAACAAAGGGGTTTTGGAACAGGGGTGGAAAAAACAGCATCGTAACCGTTTAGACAACCGTGCCGAGAATTCCGGGCTGAGAACGGTTTGTCATTGTGCCGTGCCGTACCAGGCTCCAGTGAAAACACAACTGGAACCGTTCCTTACCATTCTAAGAACCGTTTGGCCCGATGGTGGAAAAGCAGCTAAAGATGCTGTATGTCCTCCATTTTTGTTTACTGTCACTTTCTTCTTCACGCGAGAATGACGTCGGTCGCTACTTTCTGGCATACACCATGCCAATCAAAGTGATGGGGCGTACACACCAGATGCGTCTTGCACGAATAAATCACGCTATTCGCACGTAGTTGGATGCTTGAACATTTTGAGTTTACTCGCTTCATTCGCGTATGAAATTCACAACAGACGTGAATTCGCATGGGAGGGGCTTCTGCCAGGCGGCTCCAGTCTCGTTGTGAAATGGCTCTGAATAAACACATCAACATGTCAGCGGGAAAGTAGTTGTAAAATACGGAGAATAAGCTCAATTTTCCGGCTTTAGCTAGCTTGTAGTCTCAATATGTATATATATAACTCAAATTGAGTAAAGAGCGTTTTTTACAACTTACCAGATTGTCCGACCTCCTCACTCACTTTCTTCCAAGCAAGATCCTTTTTATTCCTTTTTCTATAAAAGTACGAAGATGTATCGTACAGCTCCGGGTATCCACATACAGAGACGATGATTTTGTCCTCCATTGTTGTTTCGGATTTTTGCCTCCGCTCGCTATGTCGTAATCACGTCACTACTAAAGAAAGATCCTGATTGGTTAACGCGGCGCGAATATTCGCCAAAGTTCAGATTTTTCGCACGAATCACGTCATTCGCGCCGCAGGATGTCTATCGCGTCTTTGCATTGACTTAACATGTAAATCACTCGCGCTTAACACTTTATTCGCATCTGGTGTGAACGCACCATAAGGGTGCTGTTGGCAGTGGAAATGCAAGCCAGATCAGGGTTTGCCATCCCAAATCATACTGTACTGTACTGAACTGAACCAGGTGACGCAATAGTCTATTTTCCTCATTCAAAAAGGGAAACTTCAACTAGGACTGCAGATATACTGCATATATATATATATTTTTTTTTTTTTTGCTTGCTTTAATCACTTTTCGCTTTTATTTTTGTTCGTTAAACTAAACAGCCAATCAGAGTCAACTCTCTCACCGACGGCCACGGTGCCGATTCAACATGCTGTATCGGGCAAACTCCTGCCAACATGAGTGCGACTAGAGCCGACATGACATGACATGCAGGAAAAAAATAGTAGGCTAAATCGTGTGCACGATTTACATAATTCGTTATATCGTTATATATATATACTAAATAGTAAATCGTACACACATTTTAGTAAATCGAGGAAACGAATTAGTAAAATTTTTTTTTTTTTTTGCATGTCATGTGCAGGGCTCTGTACCAAACAAAGGGGTTTTGGAACAGGGGTGGAAAAAACAGCGTCTCTTTGACATGGCAACAACACATTACTAAAGCAGTTTTTCTTCTTCGTCTCACTAGCGCAGCTCAACCAGGCCTTGCCCCCTTTTTTGCGTATTCTGTGGGCGGGGATTATTTAAATGAGTTACACTGTGGAACACATTGCAAAAACTAGCCCAACAGATGTTTGCTGACAGCCCGACATTGGATGATGGACAACTGTTGGCTTTGTGTGTCATGGCCATTCGTGTCATTCTTTTGAATCAGATCTTTTCAATGAATCAGATGATTTGTTCATGAAGCAGACAGATCCAGTTCTTAAGTTCAGCTCACAATGCTAACACACCACTGGAAGGAAAGATTATTGGAAAAAATGAACTAAATTCTGCACAAGTGGTATTCCCCATTTTTATGATTCTTTTGTTTTTGAAGAGACAGTTTTGACCTCATTCTTATTTACAGTCATTATAAGAGTCTACAGGATATTGTTAAAAAAATTCACCTTTTATATTCTAAGGAAAGAGAGAAAGTCAGGATTGGTAAGGCATGAGGGTGAATGATTTTGGCCGTATCCTCATCAGGGCTTCAAGCGTAGCTGTCGTCACTCTCAAACAATTGAGTGAAAATATCTTAACAAGAATGTATGGCAGAAGATTTATAGGAGCTCTCATCGGCAGAGATCTTAAATGATATAACCCCGAGATGTAGAGAACTGTCTCTTCTCTAATGATGACAAGCAAAACATTTCCTTCATATATTCCCAATTTATGAAAATGAAAACCTTTTACTGAAAAAGGCGAGGGAGAAGGCGTTCCTTTGATCTCACTGATGCGTCACTCTGTTCTGTTACTTCTTCAAATACTAAAATACACTCATTTATGGGTAAGTAAGGTATTAGCATGCATGCAGACAGGTGCCCCAGGCTTTCCCCTTGGCGATGGTTACCCCAGTGACTTCTGTCAATGTAAACATCTCACTGACCAAATGTACAACATGGGGAAATGTCTAGAGGTGTATGGCACAGCCTGTAATGATCGTCTGTCACCCGTTTGGCAGACACACCAGCATATACTTTCTCTCTCACACACACAAAATTGCAAAGATAGAATGAGACAGACTTTTTTCCCTTTTCTCAGGATGAGCTCTCGATGTTAGATGATGTTACAAGACCCCCTTGCCTTTCCCTCTCGTCAGTCAGACACTCGCTGTCAGCGAAACACATGTAGAGCTAACGAGCATCTGTGTAGCTCGGGTCGGCCACTCATCCCGCCCAAGGCATGCCACAAGACAAGCCAGTGAGCAAGGAGGATGCAAAAGCCACATGACACTTGCTTTTGTGTATCATATCATTTTTCAGTCATCTGCATTTCATTTATCTCTCAGACACAGAGCTGCGAGCCAACATGGCAGGCCTGTTCGCTTAGTTATGGAGGGAGGAGAGAGAGAGACACATAGGCTGATGAAACGCTGTGATTTGTGCTTTTCTGACAGAGATAGCTTACAACATCCAATGCTGTGCGTTGGCCGTATTGTGTGTGAGGACAGAAAGTGAGATGAATACAAGTTGAGTTGGGGGTGGATGTCCATTGTTGTTGTTTTCATTGGGTTAAGTTTCATCTACACTGCTGAAGACACTTACATCAGATTGTTTTGTGCCTTTTTTGTCATTCCTGTATTGCAGTACCTTTTGAGCTCTGCAACTTTCTTTGTTTAATGAATATGCATATGCATGTATGTCATTTAAGGAATTATTTTAATAAAATAATCAGGCACTTATGGCAAGAATGGAAATAAAGAGTAAAGAAAACAGTTTGAAACCGTTCTTTTATAGAAAGGAAAAAAATTAAGAAACACCTGAATAATTTCTTAAAGGATTAGTCCACTTTCAAATAAAAATTTCCTGATAATTTATTCACCCCCATGTCATCCAAGATGTCCATGCCCTTCTTTCTTCAGTCGACAAGAAATGAAGGTTTTTGTTGAAAACATTCCAGGATTTTTCTCCTTATAGTGGACCAAATGGTTGAAGGTCAAAATTACAGTTTCAGTGCAGCTTCAAAGGGCTTTAAATGATACCAGACGAGGAATGAGGGTCTTATCTAGTGAAACGATTGATCATTTTCTAAAAAAATAAAAAATTATATACGTTTTAACCATAGACGCTCGTCTTGAACTAGCTCTCTTCTTCTTCTTCTCTATTAGAATTCCGGCAGTGTAGACGCTGCTAAGTGTATTACTGCCCTCCACAGGTCAAAGTTTGAACTAATTGTTATATACTTGCACTAGCATATTGTATTAAAATTCAAAGCAAATTATATTATATATATATAGCAAATTATTTAAAATTCACCCCATGTTCAATTAATTCTCTTATTGCGATAAAAGAGCTTTAAATATTGCTTTGCATCTAATTTAATATTTTATCAAATATATTAAGATATACAGCATATGATGGGATATGAAAATGTACTGAATGACCCTTTTAGTGTGATACAAGGAATATTTCTATTGCAGAGATAGAAGTAAACAAGAGTGATCAGCCTGGCTTGGATTTAGCAAGTTCTTGTGTGGGACATTGTTTCCGTCCCCATAAATATTTCAGTGGCTTTCTTTATGTTTTGACTCAGCTAATGTTTTTTTGTTTTGCAGTTAATGCAGCATAAACTCCCACTGTTTATGGTCTGAAGTTGCCTCATATTTAAAGCGAATCTAATAATGGACATTGGTTGTAATATATCCTGTGATCCTGCATTATTGATATCCTCTTTCAGTCAGACTGCCCTATTGAGAGGTTAAATGCAATACTTCTGTTGTCATAGAATATTTACCATCAGCTGTGTCTGTATTGATTCCTTTTATTTTTTTTAAATAAATAACTAGAAATACTCTAAATTTTTAATGCACCAATCAGCTTGTGAAAAAGAGAAAGAAGGGGAAATTAAAAGGCCGTTTGAAAGGGTGTGAACGGATCGGGAGGGTGCTGTGGGGGGCGTTTGAAACTAACATTTGTCGGAGATGAGGTGAAATTGGATAATTTACTGCTTGGATGCAGAAGAGCGATGTTCCTCTTCTGCAAATTTACAAGTAAAGTACCTAATAATGCCAGGCAATTAGAAGCTGACTTCTGCTCGAAAACAGGGGCTGGAGTTGCCAGGACGGATTAGGGGGCATTATCCAACCAATGCAGAGGGGGAGAGAGAGAGAGAGAGAGAGAAAGCGAGAGAGCAAAAAGGGAATGAGAGAACCGTTGTTGAAAGGTGGCATTACACAAGCTACAAGGACAATGCCTTTAAATGCCACACTTCAACAGCAAGAAGGGATTTGCCTCTAATTAATTTCCAAAGATTTCTCCCTCTGTGGAAGACCGTTGGCGGGAGAAGCGCATACGGGAACTCTTCTGTCGTGAGCAAATGCTCAACATTGTTAAAAAAAAAATCAAGTGCCATCGCTTCTTGAGCCAAACTTACTTGGATCACTACTTCCATCTGCACAATAAATTACAACATTATTGGAAATCCTTCTCTAGGCGCTCTAAACATACCACCTGCTCATGACCTACATCACCAGATAGGAGGATTATGAGAAATGTTTCTCAAGGACACATTCTGAGGAGTGCATTTCATTTATCATATTTAAACCCACTGGTGAATTTTAAAAGTTTTAGCTGTTTACTCATGCATGTATTCACACCCAGTTTTAAGATGATAAAAAGTTAAAGGGTTTGTCAGACTCATACAAACATATGTCATAGGTTTTCTGTCGATGCAGAGGGAACTAAAATGTTCGCTGCATTACTATTAAGTGCAAAACACAATGCAACCAGTGAAGTCTGATTCTTAAAGAATGTTTTTTTTAATCCTTTTCTTTTTACTAAATCACAGCCATACAGCACGAGTGGTGAAGTCCGATACCCAAATGAAAGAGTCGACTAGTTCCCAAACTAATGACTCTTAAGAGCCAGTTCTTTTTAGTGAATCAAAAACATGCGCACAACAGTGATGTTTGATTCCCGAATTAGTAGGCTTGTTTGATTTAATGCAGCACTGCGCAGACCGATTGGCAGCTGATTTGAAGCAGTGCATGAAATTTTAGGCTTGTTTGAGATGCATCGGTGCTGTGCAGACCGATCGGCGTATGACATCAAAGTACCATAAGAGTGTTTGGAGAGCATATGACTCCTTATGTTTTTGAATTGCTCTCGTGGTACTTTGATGTCATACACCAATCAGTCTGCACAGCACCGATGCATCTCAAACAAGTCTTTTGTCTGACTTGAGACAGTGCAGACGCTATGTGACTGTGACGTATGGTATCAAAGTACCGCGAGAGCGATTCGAGAGCAGCCAGCTGGTTTGCAGCTTCTCAATAGGCTCATTTGAGATGAGCAAATTCTGCGCAGAACCAATCACCGGTGATCACCGTGAGATGCATGCCGGTTAGAAATGTGTCCAAGGGTGTGTCAAAAAAGTCTTGCGACGGCAAGGCGGCCTCATCGGATTCTGCAGTCGGGCGCAGTTGCTCTCCACCGACTACGCTGACCAAAAGCACGATGGGAAACGACTTGCTGACGACACAGCTTAATGCTTACTGGTTTAAACAACCGTGATGTATTGATTTCTTTTTAAAATGTTTGATTTTA
Source organism: Ctenopharyngodon idella (assembly GCF_019924925.1). NCBI lineage: Eukaryota > Metazoa > Chordata > Actinopteri > Cypriniformes > Xenocyprididae > Ctenopharyngodon > Ctenopharyngodon idella. Next base: position 5,137,555 of record NC_067226.1, read on the forward strand.
AAACTCTAACATCATGATTTTATGTGTATAAATTATGTGTCAATATTCCTGAAGTCTCTGACAGTGCGATCTCTCTGTGGGTTATGTGATTGTTATCATATTTATAAAAATATATTAAAAAATGTCTGTAATTAAAATAAAAATGATTGATACACACATTCTTCGAATGGAAATAAATAACAAGTACTTTGGGTGTATTGTTCATTATGTTTATTTTCATATAAAAGCAACAGAACTTAAATGACATCCAGTTTGTCAGCAACAAAGCGCGTGAGTGTGAATCCCGTGATATCCGCCTTTGATCTCGTAGGTGTCTGATCCACTACGAGAACAGAGAACCGTCCTTCTTGCCTGCACTTTTTTCACTCCTCCCCTCACTGCAGCCGCCTACTCTCGCCTACATTTTAGACGAGGCTATAGGCGCATCTCAAACAAGCCTAATAGAGTACCTCAGGGATGACGTGTTTTTGTAGGCAAAACCTGGAAGCGAAATAACATTTTAGGACTTCTGGTTCCATCACCCTCAAGTCTATGGGTTTTTTGAATGGGTTTTTGCTTAATCGCCTGAAATAAGGTCTGTGGTTAACAAAGCCTCTAAATATTTTCATGTTTTGATCTATGACATAAAACACAACAGTTATAACCAGCTTGTGATTTTTTTTTAAACCTTTATTGTGTCTCAAAAACGGCGGTTGCTAACAAATTGCTAAAAGGGACTACTTCCTTTGGCGGGGACTTTAGACGTCATCATGACAAAAAGGACATTTTGACAGCATTTCTTATGAAAAAGTGTATAAGTATTCATACACAGCGCAGATCATAATCAGCGAGCATGTTTTTAAATAAAGTTGTTTTCTAAATAAAGTTTGAGGAAGCTTGGTGGTGGTGACGTTGATCCGCAACCATGGTGTGCTGTAGTCCGTTTATAGCCGTTTATATTTTCCAAAAGTCTATGGGAAAAATGCATAGGCTTTCGATCGAGGGAACCCGTGCGCCGCTAACTTCCGGGTTGGCCTTACAAAAACACGTCATCTCTGAGGTACTCTATAATGGCTGCACAAGCTCTGATGACGACACAGCTGTTCCACGATTGGCCGGATTCACCGCATGACAAAGATCACGTGTGCTTCATGTTTATTCTCACATCTTCAGTTCCACTAATGCTCACAAATATGTATTTTTGTAACAGTTAAAGCTCTTTTCATGTAGTCACGATGTTAAATTGTGTCATGTTTATCAAAATAAAACTGATAAAAAAAACGCAGTTCCACTACATTGGTATTTAAATAGTATATGCTTATGTTGAACTTTATTCTTGTACAAACAGATGCTGTAAACAGTACATTGAATGAAAATGTCTTTGAAACATCGATGTATTAGTCAAATATTGCATTTATTTCACTTCAGCTGTGATAAAGTGCGCAAACGCAGCACGAGCATCACTCTCGCCGATCAGTTGCATTCAGCCACAGCCGATATCGAACACACTTAATGACTCTTCTTTTTAGTGAATCAAAAATGTACAGCACAAGCAGTGAAGTTCAATGCGCTAATAACTCTTATGAGTGGTTCTTTTTAATGAATCACAAAGACGCTTGAAAAGAAAAAGAAAAAGTATGCATAGACTGAACACATAAAACGCATGCGCATGACGTCACCGTTTTCACACATTTCCGTTTTCACCGAGACAATAACGGTATATATTTTTTAAAAACTTTCACTTTGAAACTCGTTTTCAAACGTTTGTGTTTTCAGGCCCCCGTCGGTGGTATTTTATAAAAATAATAGTATTAACTAAACGTCACCTTATTTTTTGTTCTCTGTTGTTTTGAAATTATTACGGAATTGCATTTCTGTTTCCCAAATATTGCTTCCTCAGATTCAAAAGAATCACTTGAATTTGACACAATGTTAAGGAATCCTTAAGAGGAATCGGAAATGAAATTGTTAAATTCCTTTTGATTCTCTTCTCTGCTCTTAAGCACACACCCATTTCCTCTGTCTACACACACGCGCATCGCACACACTACCCTCCTGGCAGTTTATCTGAGTGCCATCTGATGGGTTGTTTTAATGGAGAGGAGGACTGTGGTTCTGGATGACAGCTTTTAATTACACACACACACACACACACACGCAGACAAACGCACACAGTCTAGTCGCACAAGAATGTCCGGGTTCAGTTCTTCCATCAGCCAATAGAGAGACAGATAAAGTCACAAAGATAAAAGGAGCACAACATGATTATGTTCTTGACAATTGTGAACTGGCAGCACTGATGTGGCACAGACCAAACTACCAAACACATGCACAAATACAAAGACCTGCTCTCTGTGGAGCCACTATAAATGTTCTTCACATATATTGCAGAGATTTTCTTGCTCCGTCTAGTTTACTCTAAATACTCACCTCATTAAAAAAATGGTTCAGAAAGCAAACAGAAATT